>NW_020173763.1:896573-1069382 GCF_003031525.2 Neophocaena asiaeorientalis asiaeorientalis
AAAAAAAAAAAAAAAAGCCAAAATAAAGCAAAATAATAACGATGATAAATGCTTATCAAGCACTTATTTTGTGCAAGGCAGCTTGCAAAGTTACTTTATATGGATTATCTTATTCACAACAACTGTCTTATATAGATACTTCTGTCACCTAAATTTGGAGATGATGAAACTAAGGACAGAGTGTGACTGGGTCAAGATATGATGCAGCTCCTCTCTTTCTTCTCATTCAATGTTCTTTCCCTGTGATCTCGAACAAATCTATAGCGTTAAATGGCATCTCCAGGTCATGACTCCCAAAACTTACATCTCCTGTTCAAACTTCTCTATTAGATTTAACACATACATACATTCAGGTACCTCTTTTATAGTTACACTCAGATGCTTTTTAGGCATCTCTTTTCTTTTTGAACACATTTTATTTATTTATTTATTTATTTATTTATTTATTGCTGTGTTGGGTCTTTGTTGCTGCGCATGGGCTTTCTTTAGTTGCAGCAAGTGGGGTCGACTCTTTGTTGCGGTGTGCAGGCTTCTCATTGCAGTGGCTTCTCTTGTTGCGGAGCATGGGCTCTAGGCATGTGGGCCTCAGTAGTTGTGGCACACAGGCTCAGTAGTTGTGGCACACGGGCCTAGTTGCTCCGTGGCATGTGGGATCTTCCCAGACCAGGGCTCAAACCTGTGTCGCCTGAATTGGCAGGCGGATTCTTAACCACCGTGCCACCAGGGAAGCCCCAGGCATCTCTTAATGAACATTCCAAATCTAAACTACTGTTTATTCCCTTTCTCAAGAGTGTATACTTAGAATATCAAAGTGGATATGTAAGTGCTCTAAACAGATATGTACATTTACTCAAGCCTAAAATACTAAGTTTTATTCAGAGTTAAGGCCCCTCAAGTTTATAGGTACAAACCTGACTCCCTTGCATCACTGACTCAGAGAGGAGATCCATACAGGTTTTCCAGGGAGGAGAGGGGCTGCCTGTTCAGGGGATTCTGCAGTTGAGGTCCTCAAGCATGTCCAGAAGTGGGGACACAGGCACTCTTGGGGATTCCTTGCTACTATTATAGTAATTCCACTGAGAATTGAGAAACTGACCTGGAGCAGGTCTACAACAGATGCATAAGAGGAAGGGATGCAGTTACATGACTTTATCTTCCAGGATGCCACCAATCCAAGCCTGAGCTGGTTTGTGAAAGTCTGTTATTTGGGCCTTATCGTATTCCTTTCAGACCAGGAGTATATGTGCTAGTGCAGTCAGAGTACCAACCATAGCATGTGTGTGGGGTAGTCCCTGAGCAATCTGATTTAATTCCCTGCTTCATATATGAGGAAACCAGGGCCAAAAAATAAAAACAACAACAGCAACAAACCAAACAAACAAAACAAAAAAAAAAAAAAGAAAAAACAAACAAACAAATCAAGGGACTTACTTGTCCAGGACAAGTTTTCCTTAGATTTATAGATATAATCATCTATGCCATGGTTGTACTAGATTTAGCTGTCAAAGTGATAAGTATCTTGCAGGATTTACTTATTTTTCATAGGAGACACTGAGCCATAAGGACTTTGGCTCATTTTTAATTTCAAAAAGAATGAAGTCAACTGATAGTAATTACATTATGTAAAAATTTAGTATTAAAATATTTCCTTGTTATGATAAAAATTAAATATTTTTTAATTTTATTTTTTATAAAAATAATTTTCCAGAAAAAATCTTATTGCTAACAGAGTAACACTGAATATGGGAGATAATAAATAGATAGATATAAACATACTACACCAAGTTATTAGCAGTAGGGACCAAGTATCCTTCAGTTTCATCACTATGAAGGCTTTGTTGTTGTTTCTTTAATTCAGAGAAGCATTAATTTTGTCAATATTGCTCAAAAAAACTTAAAATAATATGAAATGAAAAGTTATAAATTATCACTCTCCAAAATATCTTTCTCAATAATCTCTCAGACTAATCCTGTGATTTGTGTATATAGAAAATTAGCTTTAGTTAAAATTTCTATGTTTAAAAATACTTAAAATAGAGATCATAATGATTTTTCATATGGTCAACTGCCATTCCTTGATGTTTTACAGGGCTCAGACCTAATTCCTTATAAATTTTATTTTTTAAAGTTACATTTTTAGTATTTTGATGCAAGTATTCCAAGATGATATAATTCAAAAATAAATTCCTAGCCAAAAGTAATACTGCTGGAGTAAATATATTTTATAGGTATATTATTCACATATGCCATTAATCATCATGTTCTGATAACTAGAAAAATACTTAGATTCTTTTATGAAAATAATATTAAAATGGAATTTTAACTATAAACTGAACATATTTTTGGAACATATTTTATATTTTCTAGGCTTACTCTGGGCTATGTCTTTGTTGTGACCTATTAAGTCTCAGACTGCATGAGTCAGAGCGCTGGGAAATCAATGAGTATGTTTTGGTGTTAGCATAACCAAAAAAGGGTCCTTCTCTTATTGAAAGAGATAAAACCCCAAATTCCCAGAGTTATTCATCATTTTGGGGTCTGATTTTACAAAAAAAAAAAAAGAGCTATTCTTATTCCATGAAAAGCAACTTCCTCTCACTATCTGTGTTGTAGGAAGGAGAAGCTGTTGAAAGCCAAACTGATGAACATGTCCTGCCTAAAGCTGGTATTCAAGTCCTTGGGAACTCAAAGCTGGTATTCACAGTACTGTGTCAGCAAGAAAATACCTCAAGTGTAGAGGCAAGACTGTAGATGTTGACTTCACTTAATGGTATGTCTTCAAACATCTGTATAACTTTGTGATTTTTGTCCCTAACATACAAAAGTACAATAAACATATTATTTTTTACTTAAACTTTGATATAAATAAAATCCCTTGGGCCTCCCTGGTGGCGCAGTGGTTAAGAATCTGCCTGCAAATGCAGGGGATGCAGGTTCAAGCCCTGGTCCGGGAAGATCCCACATGCTGCGGAGAGGCTGGGCCCATAAGCCATGGCCGCTGAGCCTGCGCGTCCGGAGCCTGTGCTCTGCAACGGGAGAGGCCACAACAGTTAGAGGCCCGCGTACCTCAAAAAAAAATAAAATAAAATAAAATCCCTTTGTGACAGTAAACCAGATTATTATAGCCTTAGGATCTAATGAAATATTTAAACTTTACAAAATGTTTTCTTGAAAATAAAAGGTGATAGCATTTAATAGTACCTTACTGGGTTAACTTGGGAAAACAACACGGACAACAGCAACAAAAACACTGGACAAAAGAGATAAGTCCACTTTTTCCACTAAAGCTATTGCTATCTAAAATATAAAGATAAACTGGCATAAGGTTAAATCACAGAAGAGAAATGAAAGAATAAGTAAAATGGACAGCTCCCCGTTGTCCTATTTTAAAGGTTATTTTCCTTTTGACATAATCATTTCTTTTATGTTACCCTGATTCAATTGACTTTATGCAGTCCAAATATCATTTGAGACTCTTTTTTTCACAAATATTTGCAGAAAAGTCTTCGAGAAAAAATGAGTAATCATCATATGCCTGACATCAATTACAAGTCAATTCATAATTTTTAATTCATAATTTTTATTAAAACTAACAATCTCAAGCAATTATTACTTAAAATTTCTTGATCAATAATTAGAAAATATGTAATAAAGTTTAAACAGATTATTAGCTGTCTTCTATGAATAGCTTTTAACACTTCCTCCTAAAGGAAAGTTTAATCATATGCAAGCCCTGTCAGCAAACTGACATATAATTCCAGCTAAAATACATTTCTTCAAAAATTGGTCAAAGACCAAATCCCATGGTTACTGAGAAAATCTGGCAAATCAACAATAATCATATTTTTAACATGGAATTCTTACTTCTTGTACCATAATCATAACAATTCAAAATGAATTTAATGTGCTCTCATTCATGCATTTTGTAAAGTATTGCATGAGTATAAAGAGGGAGAAAAAAGAATAGAAGGTATGTTTGTCAGGAAGTCGCGATTTCTATATTTAGTCCTAATCCAGCCCTCTTTGAACAGCCTTCTTAACCTTTTTTAAAAAATTAATTAATTAATTAATTTTTAGCCACTCTGGGTCTTTGTTGCTGTGCGTGGGCTTTCTCTAGTTGTGGTGAGCAGGGGCTACTCTTCGTTGTGGTGTGCAGGCTTCTCTTTGCGGTGGCTTCTCTTGTTGCAGAGCACGGGCTCTAGGCACACAGGCTTCAGTAGTTGTGGCACATGGGCTCAGTAGTTGTGGTTCTTGGGCTCTAGAGCCAAGTAGTTGTGGTGCACAGGCTTACTTGCTCTGCAGCATGTAGGAACTTCCCAGACCAATGCTGGAATCCTTCTCCCTTGCATTGGGAGGCAGATTCTTAACCACTGCACCACCAGGGAAGTCCCTCTTCTTAATCTTTTGAACCACATTTTACTAATCTCTAAAAGATGTGTGTGTGTATTTAACCTGTAAGGAATCTTCAAGCTCTAATTTTATGTTTCTAAGGGAAGCCTGATATATGACAGCTTATTAATAAAATATAAAACAAGAAAACAAAATAATTCATCAAACCATAGAAACATTATTATTTGTATTTTAAAAGTTTTCCAAAACTAAATATGTTTAAACTGAATTAAATTAATTCAAATGAGACTAGGAGAGCTTTGTCCTGCTTTGATATCTAAATCATCAACTCTAATGCATGTTACCATGGCATCCCAAGGACTTCCAATGCACTTGCCCAGTAAAGTTTCTTTTTAATTACAATAACCATTGACTTTATTTTTAATTTCCACTAGTGATTTAAAAAAAAAAAATAAATATGTAATTTTTTGCTAAGCGTTGTATTTTGTGTGCTATTTGTATACTGTTTCACTTATCCATGTTTGTTTTTGTTTAATAGCCACTTTTTTTGCTTTAATCTTTTTATGTCATTCAGTTTTAACTATTTCCTGAGTCATTACTAGTACCAAACAAGCACTGAGGTTTATTTCTTACCCTGAAGCTAGATTTTTAAATGTCCTCCTTTAAAAGTAAGCATACCTTTCTCAGTTTAGTGTCATAAGTATTACATTTGGTTTTACCATTTATTTTGTGATTTCTTTTTTAGTTCTCTTTTATTTCTATATTCTATCATCTTGCTGAACTATATAAACTATTTAGGCACCTATTACCTATACGGTGATATTCTTAGATACACAGCTTTCTTTAAAGTAGATTAAAATTTACCTTAATATTTTAAGCCAGACATTAACCAGAGACATTCTTAAAAACATATTCAACCTACAGTTGAAATCCTATCAGTCACAATTTTTGTTTCTTTCTTTTGGAACATATTTTATGTTCCCAATTCATCTACTTTTGCAAATATCTCCATTTAAAAACTCTGATTTCTCTTATAAATTAACAATTATGCCATCTAAAAATGTGCCAAGGGGTGGGGTACACCTGTACTCTATATGAAGATGACACCAAAATGTTAGACAGAACTAGTTAAAGTTTTGATGGTTTCACTGCTTCATTAGCCAGTATATCTCAACAAACATATATTAGTTTTATAGCACCTCTCCAGAAATTATGGCTATAAAATTAAGATGAATAAAAAAAACCGAGTATGAGCCTTTTTAATCTTAATTTTTTTCTAGAACCACCTCCACTGTTTTCATTTGGTTTACTACTATTGCCACAGTGAGAATATCTGTGCCTTTTCTTGATAAAAATGTCGAGTAAAGCTTATCCTGACATATTTAAATTCAGCTTCAAAACAAATAATAGAGGTTTTACTCCCCCAATTTTGTTAATATAGTTAAAATATATAAAATCAGAGCTTAAAGGAAAATTAAAATTATTATAAAATAATGTTAAATATTTATGAATGTTTATATATTCTCAGATTTTTATATCATTTGGGGTTACAATTGACAAACTAATTTCAAAATATCAAACATCACAATGGAGCCTACTGTACATGGTAAGTACACAGTTTAAGTTTGACAGGACCAATGGATATATAACTTTTTCTGAGATAAGCCTGTTGATAATGTGCTTGCATGTAGCAGCCGTGTCAAAGTTCTATAAAATTCTCTAAGATTTTTTTCTCAGTTTCTGAATTTATCTATTCCTGGACTGGTAATTAGTAGTTTGGCGACCAGCACTGATGTGTAGGCTACACTTTTAGTAATAGTGTTTTAATCATCACCTTGGTATGTCAAAAACATAGCCTTCATCCAAGGAATTAATATGAACACCGAAAAGTGGGGCTATCAGTTCATATTCAATAAATCACTGGTCTTAATGTGCTCCATCACCCAGAAGCAGCTCACCTGGTAAAACTGTAAAATGGCCTATTGCAGAATTATTTATCATGCCAGAAGGCAAAGAGAGTTCCCTGCAAGCACAGGGTGCTGTTCTATAGCATGCACTATGTGCCTTTAATAGGGTGATCATATAACTTATTGTGGAAACCAAGATGTTTTCAGAGGGAAAAGGGAAGTATTCAATATGATAATAAGACAAAAGATGTGCCTGCAGTACATAGGAAACTATAGTCACTATGGGCCAATATTCAGCATCATCTCTCCCACAGAAAGGAAGCAAAGGCTTAGGATCCATGGTTGGGGGTGGTAAAGAGTGCCCCCCTTCACTATTATATCTAATAATCCACTTACAACATTTTTGCATTCAATTTCTGTGATTCTTGGGATCATATATTTAGATGCCCTAGTACCTAAGAAGAAATGCTTTCACCAGGAAACATAGTTATGAGTTTGTTACATTGAAACCTAAGAAGGTCCACTTCTTATTTGAAGCTTCTGCTACTGAACTAACAGAGAGGAGTTAATGTACTGGCCAAAGTGACTGATGCTTATTACTAAGGAAAAATTAAGTTGTTGCTCCAAACTAGTGTCAAGAACAACTGTATCATTCTATCATAAAGCGAGGGGGTTCTCTTAAGTGCCTCCTATTCCCCCATGCTCAGTAATAGTGGTCACCCTGGTAAAGACAGGAGCATGGAGAACTTGTGCCCCAGGGGAATGAAGATTTATGTCAAATTAACCCTCCACATAAAAAATCTCCAACCAGTTGATATACCTATGGAGGGTAAGGAAACATGTAATAAATGATATAAGAAGGGATACTAATCAGCTACATAAAAGCAACCATGTTTTATATTTATTCATCATTTCCATTGTTCTGCTAAGTTACCTGAGTCATCCAAACAAAACACCTGAGTTGATATTAGGGGAAAAGGGGAAAAAGAGGTAGATTGTACAAGTTATTCTCCATTTGTCCCTCCAGGTCCACTCCTCCATCTACTCTATCTTGCTACAAACACTGAACACATGGCTTCTAAGGGCTAACAACTCACAAAACTGTTATTCCCATCTTCCAGGAGAGTTATCCAACAGACAGCACTGGAAGGGGTTCAAGGACAACTGGAGAGAAAAGTCAGGATATTTATTACCTTGGTTCACTTCAATTTCTGTTTGGCTGCACTTTGGCTGTGGTTGCTCACCACTCTTTTTTTTTTTTTTTTTAATAGCTACAGCCATCAGATGTGATAACCACGAGCTCCCGATTCCCTACCAGCCTAGGGGTGATAAGAGATGACTGCTATTGCTAGTCCTGTGGCGATTCACCATCCCTTATTAGTTTTCCTTAACCTTGTCTTTACCTCTGTAGAGACTGTTTCATGAAACCCTCTTCATTTATACTTTTTGAGATCACCATCTGTTTCATGTGAGAATTCTGACCAAATGGACATTTTATACTGTTAAGATTGCTGAAAACCTTTTAAAAATACATATTTATCTGCACTAATTATAGTTTGTGATATAAAGAGGATAATTATTGCTAGTAAAGGTAAAAGAAGTTGGAAGTTAAATTTTAAAATAAAAGAGAAGAACTTTGATATAAAAGAAATGAAAAATTATTTTCTACTCTATATTTGTATCTAGATTAAAGTTATGAACACCCACATATATATATACATATGCACATAAATTCATATGTATGTACCTGGAACTTTTTTGATTCATAAAAATGAACATAACCTGCCTAGGAGCAGACCTAAGGATATAGTTTAGCAAAAGGTGAAGAGAGAAGAAAGGACAAAGATGAATTGCTCTGCACGTGACACAGTGTTTTTAAAGTAGGGATAAACAGAGAATAGAGAATATAGGATTTCCCTGGCGGTCCAGCAGTTAAGACTCCGTGCTTCCAATGCAGGGGGCACAGGTTTGATCCTCGGTTAGGGAAATAAGATCTCACATGCCACACAGTGCGGCCAAAACAAAACAAAACAAAAGGAGGTGAGAGAGATTAGGCAATGATGCAGAAATCTAGAGATTATAAAAATTCCTTAAGATGGGTTGTCAGCTAACTTTTCACTAATATCAGAGATATGTTATATTCACTTTGGATTGTTTGTCCTATTGCATAATAAAACTGAACCACCTCCTCAAATATTGAGTAAAATCTGATATGCACAGAAAAGCCTCAAACGATGGTATTGGGAGTAAAAATAGCACAAAGTAGTGACTTCCAATATTCACATCTCTGCTTAAGTTACAATGCGGAGACCAGCACTAAGAAGGGTAATACATTCTAGAGATCCTTCCTGCCATGATAGGGAGTAGAGTGAATGCAGTAAATGAGAATGGCACAGAGAAGCAGCTACATCTTAGAGTAGCCCTAGGAAATGATTAAGACTAATTCTCTTTTGCCCAAATACTCTAGGGAAAAGGGGAAACTGACAATCAGGTAATTTAATTTTTTTAAATTAAAGTCTATAATATAAAGTTGTGTAAATCAGGAAACATACATGTTTAATGGCTGAAGTAAACAGGCATCATAAATTTATAATGAATATGTTTATTTTGAATAAACTAGACTCCACAAGAGTCCATAAAGTAGTACAGTATTAACATATATATGTTTAAAGTATTTTGAATAGACTCTATAAGAGTATACATTTTAAGTTTATTCATTGTCTCTTCAAACTCTCCCCCTGGATAAAATCGCATACACAAGTGTTTGTTCTCTCACTTCCTTGCTCCACATCCCAGTTCTTATTTGCTATTTTAGCCCTTTAAGTATGACAGGGGCCGTTGCAGGAGAGCAATGAAGACATAGGAAAGGTTTAACACATACACACACACACACACACACACACACACACACGGTAGATTCAAAATTTCTGGCTATTTCCTTTGGGTGGTACTTATGTGGGTTCCCTAAAGAATTCCATTGTGGGGCATCTCTCATGGGTAGTTCACTCTGTCAAGTGAGTAATGTTGCCTCTGATTGGGCATTCTTCCTACAGCCCTAGGATGGTACCACTGTCTGTGTATCCTAACTCCTGCAGGCATTTCTACCGGACAGAGATGGCCCTGTCTGACTCCTTACACAATTTCACAGGAGAATTAAATGCAGTCCATTACCCAGTCCATTCTGGGACAGCCAGCTATCCACGCTCTGCTGCTAAAGAGTAGCAACTCTAGTAATCACTGTTCACCTTAGAGTTGACCACATGGAGTCAGATGTCCCCTGGACTCTAGTGAACTTATGGAAAGCTCTCCCAATGATTATCTTGAAGCCCTTCAATTGTCTTGATGTAGATAGAAGCACTTTCTCTCATCCCCCCTTGACTTGAGTTTGACGAGGGAGAGAAAATACAAAACACACAAACAGCTCTCTTTACAATTAAAACCTTCCTCACCCACACAAAGAATTCATATATTGATATATCTCTTATCTATAGAAACAACCTTGCTTTATCTCCTCAGGCTTATCTTTATTTTTCCTTATAAAGCATGGAGGTGGTAGGTAATATGCTGTTTCTGAGAGTACCCTTTAATTTCCATTTAGTGTATTCTGCAAAGGTGAATCTAAAAGGTGCAGGATTTTGCACTGCAAATATGTTTTTAATTTTTTCAGTGATATTAACTCATGTTCTTTATTTTTTTTTACATCTTACTTTTCACACCTTCCTCTCCAATTCTCATTCACTTAGGACTTTTCACGCTCATTTTCCCAGGGCAAGGATGTAACCAAAAACAATTTTTAAAAATAAAAGTTTGTTTTAATGCTTTGGTTTCCAAGAACTCAAGCAATTTTGAAAGACTCTATTCATAAGCAAAACATTTGATAGATATTCAGAGGTTATATAATAAGGAATTTGTGAAATATGCAGACTTTTTCTGAAGACTAGAAAATATTCTCCTTGGTAAGGCAAAAGAAGGGCAAATAATAGAACAGTCTGTTCCAAAGTAGTCTGTATCCTGTGATTTGAAAGAAAGACAAGCCATGTGCCCTCTTTTCTATAGGTGTTCAGTAAGAGTTAAAAAAAATAGCAATAATGAACCTAGTCACTTTGGGCTGTAAAGAGCTTCTCAGAGATTTTCTTATCCCAGTGTGATGGAGAAATAGCAAAGTGAATCTTAGCTATAGCATGAGATGACTGGAGAGACCTGCTGGACGCAAGAGTCATTAGAGACAGTAGTAAAGAACATTCTCACAACATTTACAAATTGGAAACAAACGAATGGAGTGATGCCTCTCAATGGATCAGTTGATATGTATATAGACAGATGATACAAGGACTACATATGCTTCCTACAACTTAGTAGTATAAAATCCTCCCAGAATTTTTACTCAACCCTGAAAAAAGGAGATAAGTAGCAAATTAACTAAGATTAACATTCTTCTATCTTGATTGAAAGATAATTCAAAATGAAAATTAACCTGAGTTACAGAAAAATAAAGATGAACAATAATGAATATCAGATTTAAGTCTGCAAGTTGGAGTGTGCATATCTGTGTGTGAAAGAATGAGTATTAAATAAATACAACTATTTGGAAAATAATATTCATATATCACAAAATTTACTTGGTTATATAATCAGGATGAGTGACAAATAAATTGACAGTTCATGTAGGATAATGAAATAGTAAAGTTGACATTTCATAAATAATTTAAATCTAATCTATAATATAGAAACTATCTATCTGTGTTCTTTCATAGAATAGAGCATTTTCTAAAACCTGCAAAGGGTAAGGTGATGTTTTTAATTACCACTTTGAGTTGAAGTTCACTTCATGCAATGCCTTAGGTATTATAAATTACTCAATTCTGCAAACATTATTTATGTCACCAGATGCTTTTTTTCATAAAAATCAATTTCCCATAATTTCTGGAATGATTAAATTATAAGTACAATATTGTGAAAACACATACAAAAGAAGCTAACCTCAGAGATATTTATGTCTAATTATTTTCAAGTCTGTTCCTTATGGGAGAAATAAAATGAGTGATAGAGAAGTTAAGTGAGAGAATATTAAACAATTCTTCTTAAAACACTGGTTAATTTGCCTTTGCATATAATTTGTACAATGTGCACATCTCCTAAAACCAACAGATCATCCACCCAATCCTCTCTAATTGCAAAACTGTCAGGCTCCTTACCTTGGCAAGCAGTGCCCTGTTATGATGGCTGTTCAAAAAATCAGTGCTGATGAGAAGACTTGTGCCAGAAACTGTAAGCAATTAATTTCTACATTGATCTCTGGAATTCATCCAAACTTTTCAAAACTGAAAAGAGCCTTGCCATACTGTCAACTCAGTGAATGTATTTCCAACTAGGCTGTCTGATAACTTTGCTGTGAAGAGGTGAGATTAACTGAGTTTAATATTAAATTATGTGGCTCTTATTTTAATGTATAATGTGTAATGCATATTTTCATTAGTGAAAGATATTTATTAAAAACAAACAAATGAACAAAGCTAGTATGCATTAAAGCATATACTGGACCAGAAAAACAATCTTAATTTCAACACGGACAAAAATGAAATATGGCAATGGGCAAAAACCTTGGGATTATCCTTCCTCAAAGGTTTAATTTATCTCACATCCCATATTCACTTTGTCAGGAAATCCTAATGGCTCTAATTTCCTAATATATATTAGGACCTAAATACCTCCTGCCATTTCCTATACCTCTTTAGCCCATTTCACCAACATCTCACTTCTGTACTACCTCTAAACCTACTTTCCTAATAAATATGTTTTCCACATATTAGCCAGAGTCATTATATTAGTTGCCAGGGCTGCCATAACAAAATATCTTATAAAACTGAAATTTAGGGGGAGACCTCCAAGATGGAAGAAGAGTAAGATGCGGAGATCACCTTCCTCCCCACAGATACATCAGAAATACATCTACATGTAGAACAACTCCTATAGAACACCTACTGAACACTGGCAGAAGACCTCAGACCTCCCAAAAGGCAAGAAACCCCCACATACCTGGGTAGGGCAAAAGAAAAAATAAACAGAGACAAAAGGACAGGGACAGGACCTGCACCAGTGGGAGAGAGCTGTTAAGGAGGAAAGGTTTCCACACACTAGGAAGCCCCTCCACAGGCGGAGACTGCGGGTGGTGGAGGGGGAAAGCTTTGAAGGTGCGGAGGGCAAAGCAGAGAGATTCCCGCACAGAGGACCAGTGCCGACCAGTACTCACCAGCCTGAGAGGCTTGTCTGCTCACCTGCTGGGGTGGGCGGGGGCTGGGGGCTGGGAGCTGAAGCTCGGGCTTTGGAGATCGGATCCCAGGGAGAGGACTGGGGTTGGTTGCGTGAACACAGCCTGAAGGGGGCTAGTGCGCCACAGCTACCCGGGAGGGAGGCCAGGAAAAAGTCTGGAACTGCCGCAGAGGCAAGAGACCACTGTTTCAGGTGCACAAGGAGAGGGGATTCAGAGCACTGCCTAAACGAGCTCCAGAGACGGGCATGAGCCGTGGCTACTGGCGTGGACCCCAGAGACAAGCATGAGATGCCAAGGCTGCTGCTGCAGCCACCAAGAAGCCAGTGTGCAAGCACACATCACTATCCACACCTCCCCTCCCGGGAGCCTGTGCAGCCCTCCACTGCTAGGGTCCCGTGATGCAGGGACTACTTGCCCAGGAGAACACACGGTGCCTCAGGCTGGTGCAACATCATGCTGGCCTCTGCTGCTGCAGACTCGTCCTGTATTCCGTACCCCTCCCTCCCCCCAGCCTGAGTCAGCCAGAGCCCCCGAATCAGCTGCTTCTTTAACCCATCCGGCCTGATCAAAGAACAGACGCCCTCAGGCGACCTACACGCAGAGGCAGGGCCAAATCCAAAGCTGAAACCCAGGAGCTCTGTGAACAAAGAAGAGAAAGGGAAATCTCTCCCAGCAGCCACAGAAGCAGTGGGTTAAATCTCCACAATCAACTTGATGTACCTTGCATCGCTGTAATACCTGAATATACAATGAATCAACCCAAAATTGAGGCAGTGGACTTTGGGAGCAACTATAGACTTGGGGTTTGCTTTTTGCAAATGATTTATTTCTGGTTTTATGTTTATCTTAGTTTAGTATTTAGAGTTTACTATCATTGGTAGACTTGTTTCGTGATTTGGTTGCACTTTTCCTTTTTTTAAAAAATATATATATATATATATATTTTTTTTTTCCTTTTTCTCTTTTTGTGAGTGTGTATAATTTTTTCATTTTTAATACTTTTAAAATTTTTATTTTAATAACTTTTTATTTTATTTTATTTATTTATTTTTTCTCCCTTTTCTTCTGAGCCATGTGGCTGACAGGGTCTTGGTGCTCCGGCCGGGTGTCAGGCCTGTGACTCTGAGGTGGGAGAGCCGAGTTCAGGACATTGGTCCACCAGAGACCTCCCAGCTCCACATAATATCAAATGCTGAAAACTATCGCAGAGATCTCCAACTCAACACTAAGACCCAGCTCCACTCAATGACCAGCAAGCTACAGTGCTAGACATCCTACGTCAAACAACTAGCAAGATAGGAAGACAACTCCACCCATCAGGAGAGAGGCTGCCTAAAATCGTAATCAGTTCACAGACACCCCAAAACACACCACCAGACGCAGTACTGCATAACAGAAAGACAAGATCCAGCCTCATCCACCAGAACACAGGCACTAGTCCCCTCCACTAGGAAGGCTACACAACCCACTGAAACAACCTTAGCCACTGGAGGCTGACACCAAAAACATCGGGAACTAAGAACCTGCAGCCTGCAAAAAGGAGACCCCAAACACAGTAAGATAAGCAAAATGAGAAGACAGAAAAACACACAGCAGATGAAGGAACAAGGTGAAACCCCACCAGACCAAACAAATGAAGAGGGAATAGGCAGTCTACCAGTAAAACAATTCATAGTAATGATTGTAAAGATGATCAAAATCTTAGAAATAGAATGGAGAAAACACAAGAAACGTTTAACAAGGACACAGAAGAACTAAAGAGCAAACAATGATGAACAGCACAATAAATGAAATTAAAAATTCTCTAGAAGGAATCAATAGCAGAATAAATGAGGCAGAAGAACGGATAAGTGACCTGGAAGTTAAGATAGTGGAAATAACTACTGCAGAGCAGAATAAAGAAAAAAGAATGAAAAGAATTAAGGACAGTCTCCGAGACCTCTGGGACAACATTAAATGCACCAACATTCAAATTATAGAGATCCCGGAAGAAGAAGAGGAAAAGAAGGGGAATGAGAAAATATTTGAAAACATTATAGCTGAAAACTTCCCTAATATGGGAAAGGAAATAGTCAATCAAGTCCAGGAAGTGCGGACAGTCCCATACAGGATAAATCCAAGGAGAAACACACCAAGACACATATTAATCAAACTATCAAAAATTAAATAGAAAGAAAAAAATATTAAAATTAGCAAGGGAAAATCAACAAATAACATATAGGGAATCCCCATAAGGTTAACAGGTTATCTTTCAGCAGACACTCTGCAAGCCAGAAGGGAGTGGCAGGACATATTTGAAATGATGAAAGGGAAAAGCCTACAACCAAGATTACACTACCCAGCAAGGATCTCACTCAGATTCGACGGAGAAATTAAAATCTTTATAGAAAAGGAAAGTTAAGAGAATTCAGCACCACCAAACCAGCTTTACAACAAATGCTAAAGGAACTTCTCTAGGCAAGAAACACAAGAGAAGGAAAAGACCTACAATAACAAACCCAAACAATTGAGAAAATGGTAATACGTACATACATATTGATAACAACCTTAAATGTAAATGGATTAAATGCTCCAACCAAAAGACATAGTCTGGCTGAATGGATACAAAAACAAGACCCATATATATGCTGTCTACAAGAGACCCACTTCAGACCTATGAACACATACAGACTGAAAGTGAAGGGATGGAAAAAGATATTCCATGCAAATGGAAATCAAAAGACAGTTGGAGTAGCAATTCTCATATAAGAGAAAATAGATTTAAAAATAAAGATTATTACAAGAGACAAAGAAGGACACTACATAATGATCAAGGGATCAATCCAAGAAGAAGATATAACAAAGGTAAATATTTATGCAACCAACATAGGAGCACCTCAAAACATAAGGGAAATGCTAACAGCCATAAAAGGGGAAATTGACAGTAACACAATAATAGTAGGGGACTTTAACACCCCACTTTCACCAATGGACAGATCATCCAAAATGAAAATAAGTAAGGAAACACAAGCTTTAAATGATACATTAAACAAGATGGACATAATTGATATTTATAGGACATTCCATCCAAAAACAACAGAATACACTTTCTTCTCAAGTGCTCATGGAACATTCTCCAGGATAGATCATATCTTGGATCACAAATCAAGCCTTGGTAAATTTAAGAAAATTGAAATCATATCAAGTTTCTTTTCTGACTACAACCTGAGACTAGATATCAATTACAGGAAAAAATTCTGTAAAAATTACAAACACATAGAGGATAAACAATACACTACTAAATAACCAAGAGATCACTGAAGAAATCAAAGAGGAAATCAAAAAATACCTAGAAACAAATGACAATGAATACAAGGTGACCCACAATCTATAGGATGCAGCAAAAGCAGTTCTAGGAGGGAAGTTTATAGCAATACAGTCCTACCTCAAGAAACAAGAAACAGCTCAAATAAACAGCCTAACCTTACACCTAAAGCAATTAGAGAAAGAAGAAGAAGAAAAACCCAAAGTTAGCAGAAGGAAAGAAATCATAAAGATAACAACAGAAATAAATGAAAAAGAAATGAAGGAAACAATAGCAAAGATGAATAAAACTAAAAGTTGGCTCTTTGAGAAGATAAAAAAAATTGATAAACCATTAGCCAGACTCATCAAGAAAAAAGGGAGAAGACTCAAATCAACAGAATTAGAAATGAAAAAGGAGAAGTAACAACTAACACTGCAGAAATACAAAGGATCATGAGAGTTTACTACAAACAGCTATACGCCAATAAAATGAACAACCTGTAAGAAATGGACAAATTCTCAAAAAAGCACAACCTTCCAAGGCTGAACCAGGAAGAAATAGAAAATATAAACAGACCAATCACAAGCACTGAAATTGAGACTGTAATTAAAAGTCTTCCAACAAACAAAAGCCCAGGACCAGATGGCTTCACAGGCGAATTCTATCAAACATTTAGAGAAGAGCTAACACCTATCCTTCTCAAACTCTTCCAAAATATAACAGAGGGAGGAACACTCCCAAACTCATTCTACGAGCCCAACATCACCATGACACCAAAAACAAACAAAGATGTCACAAAGAAAGAAAATTACAGGCCAAAATCACTGACGAACATAGACCCAAAAATCCTCAACAAAGTAGTAGCAAACAGAATCCAACAGCATATTTAACGGATCATACACTATGACCAAGTGGAGATTATCCCAGTAATGCAAGGATTCTTCAATATATGCCCATCAATCAATGCAATACATCATATTAACAAATTGAAGGAAAAAAACCATATGATCATCTCAATAGACGCAGAAAAAACTTTCGACAAAATTCGACACCCATTTATGAGAAAAGCCATCCAGAAAATACACATAGAAGGAACTTACCTCAACGTAATATAGGCCATATATGACAAATCCACAGCCAACATTGTTCTCAATGGTGAAAAACTTAAACCATTTCCTCTAAGATCAGGAACAAGACAAGGTTGCCCACTCTCACCACTATTATACAACATAGCTTTGGAAGTTTTAGCCACAGCAATCAGAGAAGAAAAAGAAATAAAGGCAATCCAATTTGGAAAAGAAGAAGTAAAGCTGTCACTGTTTGCAGATGACATGATACTATTCATAGAGAATCCTAAGATGCTACCAGCAAACTACTAGAGCTAATCAATGAATTTGGTAGAGTAGCAGGATACAAAATTAATGCACAGAAATCTCTTGCATTCGTATACACTAATGATGAAAAAATCTGAAAGAGAAATTAGGGAAACACTCCCATTTACCACTGCAACAAAAAGAATAAAATACCTAGGAATAAACCTACCTAAGGAGACAAGAGACATGTATGCAGAAAACTATAAGACACTGATGAAAGAAATTAAAAACGATACAGATGGAGAGATATACCATGTTCTTGGATTTGGAAATGTCAACATTGTGGAAATGACTACACTACCCAAAACAATCTACAGATTCAGTGCAATCCCTTTCAAACTACCAATGGTATTTTTCACACAACTAGAACAAAAAAATTCACAATTTGTATGGAAACACAAAAGACCCTGAATAGCCAAAGCAATCTTGAGAAAGAAAAATGCAACTGGAGGAATCAGGCTCCCAGACTTCAGACTATATTACAAAGCTACAGTAATCAATACAGCATGGTAATGGCGCAAAAACAGAACTATAGATCAATGGAACAAGACAGAAAGCCCAGAGATAAACCCATGCACATATGGTCACCTTATCTTTCATAAAGGAGGCAAGAATATAAAATATAGAAAAGACAGCCTCTTCAATAAATGTTGCTGGGAAAACTGGACAGCTACATGTAAAGGAATGAAATTAGAACACTCCTTAACACCATACATAAAATAAAAAAAAAACACTCCCTAACACCACACATGTAAAAGAATGAAATTAGAACACTCCCTAACACCATACACAAAAATAAACTCAAAATGGATTAAAGACCTAAATGTAAGGCCAGATACCATAAAACTCTTGGAAGAAAACATAGGCAGAACACTCTATGACATAAATCATAGCAAGATCCTTTTTGACCTCCTAGAGAAATGGAAATAAAAACAAAAATAAACAAATGGGACATAATGAAACTTCAAAGCTTTTGCACAGAAAAGGAAACCATAAACAAGACAAAAAGACAACTCTCAGAATGGGAGAAAATATTTGCAAATGAAGCAACTGACAAAGGACTAATCTCCAAAGTTTCAAGCAGCTCATGCAGCTCAATATCAAAAAAACAAACAACCTAATCCAAAAATGGGCAGAGGACCTAAGTAGACATTTCTCCAAAGAACATATACAGACAGCCAACAAACAACCCAATCCAAAAATGGGCAGAAGAGCTAAATAGACATTTGTCCAAAGAAGATATACAGACAGCCAACAAACACAAGAAAGAATGCTCAACATCACTCATCATTAGCGAAATGCGAATCAAAACTACAATGAGGTATCACCTCACAATGGTCAGAATGGCCATCATCAAAAATCTACAAACAGTAAATGCTGGAGAGGATGTGGAGAGAAGTTAGTAATTTTTCAATAAAAGTGGAATTTTATTGTGTCTCCACATGAATATTTGCATCTTCTTTGTGATTCATTTTTTCATTTTAGAAGAAAGAAATTCTTCATTAAATAATTGCAAGTACTCTTAATTGTATTTATACATTTGAGTTGTTTTATTCTACTTTAAAATTATAAAAATCATTCAATTATAATTCTACTTCTGATGCTACCCCAGAGATTTTCCATATGAAATAATGAACAGTTTGATAATGATTTCTTTCTTAACTTGCATCACTGAGGATAATTGAAGAACAGCTTTTTAATATTAGTATAATTTATTTGTATGCCTCAGAGGAACAAAAATATACATTGCTACATATATTGCATTTCTATAACATGCTGCTTTGAATGAGGCCGATTAGGAGATAATCATTCTGTATCACCCAAGGATGTTTTCTGAATATTTGTGTCTGTGGGGTAGGGTAGAGACAGTCAAGGCAGGTGCTGGCAGTCTCAGCCAACTGTTTGTCAAACGGCTGCACACTTCTATTTACAATCATAGCATCATCTTAATATTCCCAGATACTTTAATGAGTTTTCAGTCTAATTAAATGTACAACTTGCAGAGATCATTGGATGCCAGATTGCCGTGACTGGCAACAAGCTTTCTTTGTTCCGAGTCACATTTTACATCCCCTAAACACATCAATTTTTGGTACCTTCATTATAGATGAAGTTGGATTTTATTTCAATTAAATAACTTACAAACTGAAAAAAACCTAAGTATACAATTAAAATCTTCAGGAGAGCAAATGTAAACAAAACAGAGGAAATATAACAGTATCAAACAGGCAGGAAAACAGATGGAAGAAATGAAGAGTCATCAAAGTTCAGTATTAAAATTTCATGCTGGAATGTCAGACTACTGATAGTCACACCATGGTGTGACTACATTTTACTTCCATCTCTTGGTGGTGATTCATTAACACCAAATATATTTTTGCTGTTATTTTAACAAGGTTAAATGATGCATTTTTCATTGTATGGTAACTTAGGTTAGAAGTCACTTTCGAAGCATCTTTTAAAACCAGCTGGAAAAATCACACATTTTAAACCATAAAACAGCTAAAATATGTCTAGTAATTTTTAAATTTTAGGTTATTTTTTATATTTTCTCCATTTTAAATTGTTCTGGGATTGCCTGTGTTAAAAATAATTTATCACTTGTTTTCTACATATCGATATTGTATTAAAGACAGCCAAGTAGGTGCACATTCATCACAGGGAATCTAAGGAGGCACTTTAAAGTGCCTTGCAACAGGTATCTTGTTTCCATATTTCTCCCCAAATGCCAAGTTCATTTTTAGCTTGTCTCCTAATCAGGAAGATACACGCGGGAAGCAGGATAAAATGTTCTCCATTGCCTTAATGTGCTCAAAATAAAAGGAAAAAAAAAGGAACCCACAGAGAAGAATATAGGTCATAAAGGCAGAGTATTTAGGTCAGCAATCTGTGGAAAGAGCCATTTCCAGGTTATAATGCAATGGGCTGCAGGGCTTTTGCAGAATGTATCAGAGGGAACAAAATGTTTTAGGAAGGCAATTGAAAAAGACAGCTTAAAATGAACTTTGATCCACCTCGTAACAGATAATGAGAATTTTTTTTCCAAACAGAAATAAGGATTCCAATTTAAAAATATCATGCCCAAGTACCAGGGTTAAACTAAGTCAGTAATATTCACATGAGGATCAGCAAAAGACAATCCCGATTAAAAAAACAAAAGATATCTTTAGAGAAGAAACATTTATTATATAAGAGCTTCGTTATAGTTTGTTGTAAATAGTTATATATAACTTAGCTGTATGCTACTGTTTATTCAGTTTTGCTGAAGAGTAAGGACTGAAATATTCTAAATTAATCATTTCTGTGACCTTTACAAGATTATTTTTTTCCATTTCTTGGTATGACACAATGATAATCTCTGTCTATTGTGTTGATTTTCACCTAACCCTGTTGTAGGGTCTTTTACCATAAAAACTTTTGGAAGTTATATATGAACAAAATAATTTTCATTTGTCTTATAGGAGATTCATTCTGTAGAAAGGAGACAACACAAGCTGTCATACATGGAGGAATGTCACGACCTACCATTTCCCTCTCCAGAAAAAGTAAGAGAGAACCATCTTTTGGAATCTGACCACAGGAATTAAGAAGATGGGGCAATTAATGCTGGTAGAGGGCTCAAAGATTCGGGCGGGAAGGAAGAGGGATTAATGAAAGAAGAAGAAAGAGTAGGGGAGAAGGAAATTTCATCTACTCATTCATGGCTGACTCTTGTGTCTGCATAGGTTCAAAAGTGCCTATCAGAAGGCTTATGTTCTTTCTGGTAATCATTTCTTTACTCATGTTTTGGGCAAGGCTCTAGTTAACAATGCCAGGCAGTACTATATTTTAAAGAATTCTTAGTACAAACTACGCTTCTCATTTCCTCCTTCTTCTCCTCCTCAGAATATTAAATCAGGTAATCAGAATCTGTGAAGGAACAGATTTGTATTCAGATTTAATTCTCACTGAATGTATTTAACTGAGAAGATTCGAAATACTGGCGCTAAAAACAGCTGCCCTTTATTCACCATCTACTGAGTTTCAGACATTGTTTTGAGTGCTTTGTATTTGTTATTTCATTTAATACTTAAAAGTTCCCTGGAAGTATGTATTATTTTGCCAACTTTACTAAATAGGAAAGTTTCTCAGAGCTATCCAAGTTTACACAGCTGGAATGAAAATTGAATTCAGGTTTCATTAACTCCAAAGTCCTTTCTGTTAACATCACACACACACACGCCCGCGTGCCCGTGCGCCAGACTCACATCAGATTTGACAACTGCCTCTGCCCTACTGGATCTTAGAGCATTATTTTTAAGCCCAACTATTTTTCTCAAGCAGCATACATCACAGAATGTTATGATGGATTGTACAATACAAACCGCCCAAAACATAAAGATCCCTGAACCCGCTCTTTCTGAATTCCTGAAATTCATCCATATTAGGAAACAGAAAGGCCACTTTGTCTTCTTGTCTTAATACTAAATAACTATTCCAAAACTTTTGCTACTCCTGGAATTTCTCTCCTTCTTGAATATTTTTTCCCTCAGCTCCTGGGATACCACTATCTGTTGGATGTTTCTCCTACTTCCTGGGCTCTCCCTTTATTTAGTTTTTTGCTAGTTAACTTTATATTATTCTGGAAGCACTATCCTTGGCCTAGTACCTCTACCTCTAGACAGCCAATTCTTGATCAACAATATTTATTTTCCTGGCCTCACCTAATGATCCTGATGTTTTTATCAAGTTATGACACAATTCTACTTCATATTCATTCAAAATTTTTTCATTCAACACTCATTCATGCAATAAATTTTTAGGAAGATACTATTGTGCACTAGGCACAGGTGTTGGCTCTGGAAACAAGGAGCCAAGCACCTGCTCTTGAGAAGTTTGGATGTCCCATTGATAGCTCAAATTTATTATGTTCCAAATCAGACTCTGCCACTTTCTCAGGAAATATTTTTCTCTCATGTTCTCTACCTCAATAACTAATTTGCCATTCATTCATATTCTTAAGTTAGAATCTTAGAGTTAGTGTATCACTTAACTTACACATTCTATCATGTCAATAAATGCTGCGGATTCTATCCCTCACTATCTCACAAATCCATTTTCTCCCACAGCTACAGTTCAGACTCTCACCCCTTCTCATGTGGATTCATCAGGAAAAGCTTCCTCTACGTCTCAGGTGGCTCCTGTGTAATCTGTTTTCCACACTAATTCTAGAATGACCTTTCTAAAAAGCAAATTTGATCAGGACATTTCCCTGCTCAAAATCCTTGAGTGCTTTCCCAAAGCTTTCAGTGTGAAGTTCAAACAGCTTAGCATATAAAGCTTTACCTTATTTTCTCTCTTTAGATTGATTTCTCCCTTATATACAATCTTATATGCAATCTTTTCATGCTATATACAAACTGTATAGTGCAATTTCTCACTCCCGTGTATTTGTTCATTGTGTCTTTCTCAATTCAAACACAGTCACTTTATAAAGCTTTCTCTGAGCCCATCTTGATATGTTACAGAAATCTCTGGCATGCTTCCTTTTACATTCAATTCACCTATAAAATCACTTTTGCACTGCAATTTAAGTAATTTATTTGATGATTTTACAGTTTGAACCACGAGTGTGTTGAATGCATTTGAGAATTAGGAAGTCAAGTTTAGGAATTTTACTTATATTTCTAAACCTATCACACTTCCTGGGCCATGAAATCCACTCAACAGATACTTGATAAAGTAATGTAAGAAATAACTGCACTCCTGATATGTGCTGTGGAGTTAGTCCAAGGTTTCATGTAAGAGTGGAACAGACTTGAAATTAAGTACACATACTGTTTCAGTTGGTGTCGAAGAAAAGCTTTTGAATAAAGCAATGCCATGTAAAAAGGAACAGACACAAATATAAAATACAGAGTAATAGACTAACCTATTGAGAGATGGTGCCCATAGCTAAATGGCATGAAATGTGCAGTGGGACTGACAGATGAGATCAAATGTAATGAAAATCCTTGGAGACTGCTTTTTCTTTTTTTGTTTTCGTCTTCCACCATCCTTCTTCCTCCCTTCCTTCCTTCCTTTTTTCATTTTCTTCTTCTTTCCTTTAGTTGTTTATTTCTATTAATTCCTTCTTTCCTTTTCTTCTTTTTCTTTCTTTCCTTTCTTCCTATACATTTTTTTAAGACACATAAAAGCCCTCAAAAGTACAATGTTTTCCATTCCTTGATATCAAGGTCTCTCTAGTCCATGTTTCCTGTTAGCCCATGTGCAAACATTTATTTACTTTCTCACCTGATTCACACAAAATGCAAATCTTTACACAGAAACTAAAATGTTTATACTGCTTGGTCCTGTTCTACTGTTACTTACTATGAGTCAAATCTTGAATTCAGACTATACAGTCTTCTGTTTTACTTTATTTCCTCTTTTCTGTTATGTGGAGTATAACTTTAGCTTGCCCTTCAAAGGTTCTTTCCTGAATTTTCAAGTGTTAGTATTTTGAGGCTGCTTGTATATTTATACCTGGTCTCTTACCCAAGATTATGTTTTCTTCTTCTTCCTCTCCTCCATAACACTACCTTACAGAACACAGAAAGCTAATGTAGCATGATGCCTAAGGGCACAGTCTATGGAGCACGACTATCTTGGTTGGAATAATGGCTCTGATCCTTACATGATGTGTGACACTGTGGAAATTACTTAACATTTCTGTGCTGCAGCAATAAAATAGAAATAATAATATGAGCCTCACAGGGAAGTCATGAGATTTAAAATATTTAATATGTATAACACACTTAGAATAACTTTAGAAATATAGTTAAGAACTAATAAACTTTATATTTTAACATTCCTTAAAATTATCACCTCTTGCCCATGACAGGAAGACAAAATATATACTTTTAAAGACATGTGAGGTTTATTTAAACACTTAGAATTTTGTACATTCTAAGTGTTTAAATAAACACTTGGTAGTTTAAGAACACAGAACTAGGCTTGGTAGTTCTATGTTTTCTTTTTACATAAGCTATAAATGTTTAACATTTTTCTTAAATGGTCTTCACACTTTATTGCTCATTAGTTGATTGCCAATGCAATAGCATTTTCTCTTCATCGTCATGAGTGACAGGATGTCAAGTGCAGGCATTTCAATACTGATGAAAATGGTCAATTATGCATCTTGATGGCTAATGAACCCTTAATCAACAGTGCTAGAAGGTATATGTGCATTCTGTTGACATTCATAAGCACCCCCCAACATCCTGATATGATTAAGCATATACCCATATATAGAGAGATATATAGATATATCCTTAAAACTTAATTATTATTGGCAGGGAAGTAAAAGTCTCATAAATTTGAATTTTTATTTCTTGGAGAGTAAATAGGTTCTATATCACTTATTCTCGAGTCCTGATTTTAGATATTATGTAAGAGCATAGTAATATTTTACTGTCTTGTATTTGAAGCAACTTTTTGTTAAGCAAGAGGGGCCACTGATAATAAGCAATGTCATGTCAATAATCACATTAAATATAAATGGTGTAAATGTTCCAGCTTATTATGTAAATTGTTATAACTTGCAAAGAATATTTTGACCTGGAAAACAAACATTTTGACCCAACACTTAAAAAGCAGAGCAAAAGTGCAATGCTATGTTATTTTAATTGATACACCTGAAAATTAAAGATAGCAAAAAGTTGAAAGTAAGAAGGTTAGAATAGAATTTGGGGCAAATAACTCCTGGGTACATATCCAAAAAAAAATGAAAACACTAATTTGAAAACATACATGCACCCCAATGTTCACAGCATTATTTGCAATTGCCAAAATATGGAAGCAACCTATGTGTCCATCAACAGATAAATGGATAAACAAGATGTGAATAGTACTCAGCCATAAAAAAAATTAAACTTTGCCATTTGTAACAACATGGATGGACTTGGAGGGTATTATGCTAAGGGAAATAAGTCAGAGAAAAATAAATACTGTATGATATCACTTATATATGGAATCTAAAAAATAAAACAAACTAGTGAATATAACAAAAAAGAAACAGACTCACAGATATAGAGAACAAACTAGTGGTTACCAGTGGGGAGGGGGAAAGGGGGAGAGGTAGGTTAAGGGTAGGGGATTAAGACATACAGACCACTATGTATAAAGTAAGGAAGCTACAAAGATACATTGTACAACACAGGGAATATAGACAATAACTTATAATAACTATGAATGGAGTATAACCTTAAAAATTATGAATCACTATGTTGTACACCTGAAACTTATATAATATTATGCACCAACAATACTTCAATAAAATAAACAATAATTTTAAAAATTTAGTTGCCATTAAAAAAAGAATTCAGTGCAAATAATAACTAAAGGCTAGCTTGCATAGATACGAAATTTGGTGGAATTGCTCAAATTATTTTGGATTTTTGGTTTTTAAAATTTGATTTGAGATTATGTAAAAATATGAGTTATTTCTTTAAAAATGTTTATATAATAAAATTATCCTTAGTTAACTATTTAGTTTTTATTTTTCATTCAGTCATATATGTCAAAAAATATTTCATTTTCTTTACCTTTGGTACAACATTAGGACCTTTCCTCTTTGAGATTATATACAGATTTACCCTTTTAGTTTTAGTGCTTTCATGGCTATGTGGTTTATATTTTATGATTAAACCATATTGATTTATTTCTGTTTATAGTAAAAGACATGCTCAGTTTTAATTTTATTGTTTTCCACAAATTGTAAGATAGTCATATCAATGTCATATTGAAAATCTATCCTTCCCCAACTGATATATATGTGTGTGTATAACATATATTATAAAATCATATTAATTATTAAATACTAAATACACGTCAGTGTTTACTGACATTGTATACTACTATCTGTTTCTACAAATTTTTACATCTGTTCTTTCCACCTATTAATTTCAACACCAATATAACATTTCTGTTATTTTTTTTACAGCTTTATTGAGGTTAATTGATATACAAAAATATTGCATGTGTTTAATGTATACAATTTGATGAGTTTGGACATATACATAAACTCATGATACCATCACCAAAATCAAGGTAATATAAACATATTTGTCACCTCCCAATGTTTCCTTGTGTTCCTTTGTTTTTGTTTTTATGGTAAGAGTGTTTAACATGAGAGGTACCCTTGTAACACACTGTTAAGTAAACAACATCTTATTTCTAACTATAGGCACTATATTATTCATCTTGTATAACTGTAACTTTATACCCATTGAACAAAACTCCCTATTTCTCTCTTCCTCCATCTCCAGGCAATGACCATTTTGTTTTATGCTTCCACAGGTTGTACTATATATCATCTCATACTTGTTAGGGTGGCTATTATCAAAAAGACAAAAATGACAAGTGTTAGCGAGGGTATACAGAAATTGGAACACTTGCACACTGTTGGTGGGAATATAATGGATCAGCTACTATGGAAAACAATATGGAGGTTCCCCGAAAATTAAAAATAGACTACCATATGGTCCAGCAATTCCAATTCTGGGTATTTATCCAAAACAATTGAAATCAGGGCCTTGAAGGGATGTATGCACTCCCATGTTTATTGCAGCACTATTAACAAATGTCAAGATATGGAAACACCTCAAATGCCCATCAACAGATAAATGGATAAAGAAAATGTGATATGAATCTACATATTTATGTCTCTATCTCTATTTCTATCTCTACCTCTATTTACCATGAACTGTTATTCATCTTAAAAAAGAAGGAAGACTATCACTGACAACAACATATTTCACAGTATATTATTCTTACCAAATTGCTTTGCATCCTTTTTTATTTCTTTTTACTCTTCCTTGGTATATCTTTGAATATAAATTTATTTAATTTTTAACATAATACTTTGGCATACTGCCTTTTCCCAAGACGACCACAGTGTCATCTCTCATCTAATATGCCTCTCTATAAATTTACTCCTCCTCCTCACAAAGTATTGTATTATCCTCTCCCCTTGAATCTGAATGGGTTTTTAAATCACTTATAACCATCAGGATGTGTCAGAAATTATTCAATATAACTTCCAAGGACAGGTCATGAAAGACAGTGAAGCTTCTGCCTTTTTAGTTGAAATACTGGGATACTCATGTTTTGAAGCCTTAAAGTGTCATTCCAATTGCCATAATCTCATCATGCTCTTAGGAAGACCAAACTAGCATTTCATAGAGAAAGAGAGAGGCTGCACTAACCACCAGCTCATCTAGCACCCAGACCTCACCAATACTCCAGCCTTAGCCACTGTTTGACTGCACCTACATAAAACACCAGGACATAGCCATCCAGGTAAACGTTTCCTGAATTTATGATCCACAAAAACCATGAGAAATAATAAAATAATTGCTTTGTTTTATGTCCCTAAATTTTGAGATTTGTTATGCATCAACAGCTAAGTGGAACAGAAATGTGATAACTGGAATTAGGAATCTGATATAAGAGAAATAAAAAATGGTGGCACACAGGGCTTCCCCGGTGGTGCAGTGGTTGAGAGTCCGCCTGCCAATGCAGGGGACACGGGTTTGTGCCCCGGTCCGGGAAGATCCCACATTCCTCCAAGAGGCTGGGCCCGTGAGCCATAGCCACTGGGCCTGCGCGTCTGGAGTCTGTGCTCCGCAACGGGAGAGGCCACAACAGTAGAGGCCCGCATACCGCAAAAAAAAAAAAAAAAAAAAAAAAAAAAAAAAAAAAAAAAAAAATGGTGGCACTGCTCTTGAAACTGGATGGTTGATGAAAATTATAAAAAAAAACCTGAGGAGCCTGTTGGTAAAGACTTGGAGGTCAGAGATGAAAATGTATGGAACACTGGATAAAATGAGACAAAAAAAACTTATAGCTTTCCCTTAAATTATCAATTATTAGCTTAAGAATTTGATATCCTATCTGATTATAAGCAATGGATGGCCCCATACACACAGCTTGAGTAATTTTATTTTTAAATAGTTTTATCAAGTTGTAATTTACATACTGTAATTTTAAAAAATAAAATAGGGAGGAAGGAAGACAAGAAGGACGAAGGGAAGATGATTTTATCAGGATCGAATCTGTAGATCAGTTTGGGTATTGGTGAAATTTTAGAAATAGGTCCTTCAATCTATGAGTATGGAGTGTTTTCCAACCCTCAGAAGCAGGATGAAAGAAACAGGAACATGGAAGTGGCAGCTTCCCATTTTAAGAATATATTCTGGAAGCGACTATTCTTCTGAGTTGCCCGTATTGTTCAGATTTTGGCTACTTGACCTCATCTACTACAAGGGAGACTGGGAAATGCAGGCTTCTGTTTGGTCTGCATTACTTGCATTTTATTAAGCTACAAACTGGGCTTCTGTGACTAAAGTAGAAGAATATATATTCATACTGTACAGTAGGAGTCTGCCTCCTTCTGTGTAGTGCTGTTTTACGGAATCAGGCAGGGAAATCAGAATCATCTTCCTTCAGATTATTTTTGAGAAAAGCCACCATAGTGTGATATTACTCAGATGTGTTTGGAAGGAATAAATGTTGCAAGCCATTATTAAACTATTCTTTCCCGCCTTTTATTACATTTCTTGAATGTTCCTTTAGTATACATCAAAGGATGTGTTTCCTGTTATTCAGGATTATTGGAAATATTTAACACTTTCCTCATGCTTTTCTAGCAAAAATGATTTGCTTCAATGATTTTTATGAAACATTAACAATCAAGTTTAGTTGCCTGTTTAGCTTTATATTATAATGAAAATAGTTATGATTTTGTTTGCAAATATATAGAGATAATAAAGAAAAATCATAATTATTTTATAATTATATTACAAAACATTTCATTGAAAAGTAGGAAGTTTCCATAGCTGTGCTTTGGGGAGGAACATGAAAATGACAAATTTATTTTTGGTTATGCTAAGTTTGAGATGTTGATAATACATTTATTTGGAAATGTCCTATAGATATAGAACACATATTTGAAATAGAAAATTGAGGCTCAAAATAAATGAGATTTTTGAAAAGCAGATAGCTGCTCTGAATGATTTTAAATCTCTTGATCTCTGTGAATTATATCTTAAGACGCTAAAAGTACTTGCAGTTGAGCCCGATAACCTTTTGAGAGATAGGCAATAGGTTATTAAACTGGAAGTACCAGAAGTTAATATGAAGTAAATGAAGTTGTGACTCCACAAAGGAGAAAAACATAGTTTTACAAAACAATCCATCCCAGGAAAGGTTATCAGGTACATTGTTAAAAGGATAAATTTTGCACCTTTAAAAATGCAATTAGAATCTTGAATCTTAAAAAGAAAAAAAAAGGGATTATCAACAGGAACAATAATAGTCATAACAGTAACATTATTTTGGGGGAGAATCACAAGGGAAGTGAAACACTAGCAAGACTGGCACTGAGGATATTCAATGCAGCAAAACAAGAGAGAAACATCCTAGGTCTCTGACACACCTGTGAGGTGAAACAGCAGCTGACTAAACCATCTTGAAAAAGTATTTCTTACTAGTCACTAAACACGGATGGGCTGAATGGAAATAACATGCCTCTTTATGTTGGCATGTGCTGTTTCTTGGGTAATGGGTCCCGGTTTTCACACAGCAAATTCCTATATATCCTTTGGATGAATTCAGGCATTGTTTCTTCCATGAGGGATTATTTAACCCTCAACCTAGGAAAACACCTTTACAGCTCTCACAGCACCACACATAGGCCTTTGTTTGGTGAGAACTTGCCCATTTGCTTGGGACGTTTGTTTATTTTGGTCACATTCATTTGCAGTGCCTAGATTTAGAGGGCAGGGACTTTGACTTTTCATTTTCGTCAGTAGCTTGAAAAAGTACTTTGCTGCTCTGTTGATGAAGAAACATGGAATGTGAAATAAACAGCAATATTTTAGATTAAAAAATCAAAGGACTTTGAAAAGTAAGAATTGAATGTCAGGATAAAATGAAATACCAACAATTTAAAGGCATATACATATATACAAAAAGCAAAAAGAGCACAAGAACTAAATAGAAGATATACTCCTTAATAGCAGTGCTTAAGAAAAAGTAAAGAATATTTAACCGATTTTAATCTCAATATACTTCAACTGTGTAAAGTGAGTATTGCAATTCTATCAGTGTTTTAGAAACATGTCCATAAAAATTGTTTAATTCATCAAAATATTATACTTTGGTCAGAATACATCTAAATTGTTTAACACTTTATTTGATACTTTTGAATTGGTATTACAGTTATTTAGTACAAGCATCAAAAAGGATGTCAACAGTGAAAAGATTTTCTGAATCACAATCCCTGATCTTTTCAATTTCCACCCTTCCCAAACTCTTCCTTGAGTTTCCTTATGAATATACAAGAAAATGTTATTATGGATTATCAACTCCTCCATTTTGTTTATACAAAAGTACATATATATAAAACATATACACCTTTCTTGCTTTTAATTAGAAATATATTTTAGAAATAATCCCATCTTAATACATAAAATCTTTGTTATTTTTACTGCTGCATAATATTCCATTGGGTAGATGACTTGAATTTTATCCAGTACCATATTGATAAACATTTTGTTTCCAATTATTTGGAGTTATAAATGGTAATTTAGTAAAAAATATTGCAAATATTTTGTTTCATATGAAGTTACATAATCATGTAAGATATTCTTAGATGTGGAGTTTCTGAGTCACAGTGTGTGTGGGAGCATTTGTAATTGTAACATACACTACCAAACTGCCCTCTTAGTAACCTTAAACATATTTTTGGTGCAATGTACATATCTTTGTGTATTGTTCTATTAGGTTCTTGGTCATTTATAATCATTCTGTAGAAGCTTCCAGCTTGTTTGAGAAAGTAATCTTTTGGGGATACAAGTTGCCAAATTTTTGCCTTTGGCTATTTGTCTTTTTTAAGACAAATAGCCTGTGTGTGTGTGTGTATTTCAGCTAGTTAAAAATTTTTAATTAATTTTAGTAGATGTGGTCTATTTTTCAATCTTTTCATTTCTGCTTCTAGATTATGCCATAATTTTAATACAAAACTTTCTCTAATTAGAAATAAAAACCTTCTGTGTTTTCCTCTAGCATTTTTGCTTCATTGTTTCTATTTAGATTTCTGATCTATTTGTAATTAATCTTGTTGTATAGTTTGAGTTATATGTCCAACATTTTTCTCCAAACCACTACTCATTTTTTCCATTAGTATTTAGTCAATTGTCCCCCCATTCTCATTGTTTGTAGATGTTACTGCTGGCAGAGACAGTTGACGCTCACTAGGTAGTCCAAATGTTTCCTTATATATTTCAGTCAGCTTTGCTATTTGGCCAGGGCCATATCTGTTTTTGTGTCTAAAGAGCAATACGCAATTAGAGTAAGTATAATTTTTAAGTAGGAGGTAGTTGAAAACTGGTATACCTTACCCATCCCTCCTTTCTCATTTCATGCTAACTTCAAATGCCACATGTTCCAGGTTTCAGTTCCCAGGTGGCCAAGCCTCCCTCTAGAGTAAGCATGTGTTAACAGAATCTTACCAATACAAGCTAGCCATGTACCGTAAGCAAGAGATTAAACCACTGAAGTTTGAAGGTTAATAACAGCAACACAGTCTCTCCTGCATAGAACACTAAGCACTATTTATCATATACTAAAAAACCCATGGATATTCAGACCTATTTCTGGATGTGTGTCACTGTGAAGAAAGAGATACCAAGATAGCTCTGGAGACCCCTTCCTTTCTCCTTTTTCAATAGCTTAACAGAAAACTGGGGGCAGGTTAGTTCAAAGTAGGAAAATGCCAATAGCATAGAATTCTAGAGTCTTTTCAACAAAGACTACTTTTTCAATCAAGGAGCTAGAATTTGGAAGCTTTTAGATATTTACCACTTTCCTTTTGTATACCAAGAGGTTTTTAAAAAATAATATTTGGTCAAACTGATGATATTAGTGCCCAAGACTGTGAAAGTATATTCTTTATAATAAAAATGATGCATCTGAAGTTTAAGACCTCCACCCTTTATAAACACCTTGAATATTTTAAATATCCTTATTTATATTGAATTTTTCTAAAAAGATCAGTGATTAACATTAAGATTATTCTTTTATACATGGTTATAAATAAGTTGATTTAACCAATTTTGGACAGTTTTTGCATTCATGCCCAAAATTCATACTTTGAATTATGCCAGAGAATTTTAAAGTATATTTATCTGCATACATCTATGGGATAGTAATTACCTTGTCTCCTAACAAAAAAATAAACCCAACTTTGAAACAAGGTGAACATCTTTAAATCTGTAGCTTAGAGTACTTGTTTTTACCTGATTTATGTTGTGAAAACCATTGAGAATTAAATGTAAGTTAAGTCAGTTTCCAAAGGGAAACAAACAAACAAAACCCTCAAAAAACATTGTACAGTATTTCAGAGTTCACAGATTCTATTAAACCCATAAGAGAGGCTTCTTGCCTGACTTTCTCCACCTGTAAAGTTAGGATAGCCACAGATAGTTCTCAAAAATATTTTGAGAAGTCCATGACACAACAAATAATGTTTGAGATAAATGTAATTATAGCTACTTCAAAAGCTAGAATTAAATCAGATAATATATATAAAATCTTTCAAAGAATCTCCGGGACATAAATGCCAATAATTATTATTACTATTTTAACAGTAAAAAATTCATAAGCATTGTGTACAAACTGAAATACATTTTTAGGACAAGCACCAATTTAATACGATAACTTTAAAGTTACTTTTAAGTTTTTAGATGTAATACAGGTATATAATTTAAAAACATATCCAAAAGTTGAAAGGGGTGAAAATGTCAATCTGTTTTTTTTCCTGTCGAAGTTTTGGTTGTTGTATTCCATGAAGGCTAAATATTGAGAAATTAACATTTAACGTATAAATCCACTCTTGCATTGTTCAGATTGTTGTTTTCCTCCACCCTCAGTATTGTCTGTTAACATTGATTTCATTCAAAACCAAATAAAAGACTGGCCATCTTTCTAAAGTCTCTAGCCCAGAACTTTGTACTGGGGAGAATGGAAGAAGAGAGAATACGGAAATCAAGTTGTAGTTTTTAGGAAGGTTATACAGTGATTTGGAGGTCATAAAAAGCTTTGCATCACTTGTTCTAAGGCTGATGGGTGAGAATCATTGGTATAAAAATGAAGAGTGAAACTGTTTATACATTGATTTTATGTTTGATTTTAAATTATATTAGGTGTGAATGTTTTATAATTAATAAGATACTTTATATTATATTCTTCCAAAATAGTGATTTGTAATGATGGTTAATACTAGTAAGGAAAAAATAAATCATGTTCCACCTTGTCAGTGTCTTTGTCTTGCTTCTTTAAGTGGCTATCGCTGTTCAGTCCAAAATTTGGCCATTGCCAGCATTTTTAGGTTGATTTGATTTACAGCATCTTCCACAGTTATATAATTGCTCTATTCTTGCCAACCATTATAAGATTCATCTTGTGCCTGTACTCTTAATTTGTTCTGGAAATTAGTTGGCATGAGTTTCACTCCTCTATTCTTATTTGATAATTTTCCAGATTCATCAACTAAGTTTTTGCCTGCATTTTACTAAGTCCACTTTACTTTTTTGTTTTGATTTTCATGAACTTTATAACTTTCCTGTGAAATGTTCTACATCTAACTCTACTTCATTATCTGGAAGGAATTCAAAGTGTGAAAGATTAACTTATAAATTTGAATGTTGTTTCCATTAAAGGCTAATGATTATGTTTTATAATTTTGACTTGATTTCATAGGTGTTTTTGCTTATAATACTTCATGCATTATATATATTATATATTGCATTTATAAAATTAATATAAAATATATGCCTTGAATGTAATATATATTTTACCTATCTATAAATTTCCTCTTAAACACTAATTTTAAAATAATTCTTATGCTTCCTGTCTCAAATTTTTTTCCACAGCATAATTGTAAATCATTGATATACTATACTCCTAAAATATATATATATATATATATATATATATATATATATATATACACTTCACTTCTTCTTCCTTAATTTATATGTAATACCTGTTATTTATAAACTCACTTTAATAGTTTACTGATTACTCATATTGACTTTCTCCATGATCAAAAAACGCCATATATATTCTAACTCTGTGAACACATATACATAGATTTTTATACTAAATTGATATACAAAATATTACCACATCATAATACTTTTCTGTTATTTCTTTTCTCATTCATCAATAACTGTTATTACCTTTCTCATATCGACAAACTTTTGTTCTACATTCCTATTTTGATATTGACCCCAAGATACTTCTTAGTGTACAATGGAATATAATTGTCCAAGTGACTATTATTTTTAATGTAACTGTAGAAGATAACAAATCATAATCAAAACTTACTTTATTTCATAAGAAATCACTTTAAAATGAAAAAATAATCAAAATTGTATATTATTTTTGAATTTTTCCTCATGAGTCAGATCTACTTAAAACAAACAGGCAGAAGTTAAAACTATAGAATCTAGTGTAATAAAGGCTTCATTTTAATCCTGGCTCCATCATCCTTCCGCAGTAAACCACTCTGTCTTAATTTCCCTCTCAGCAAAAAAAGAACAGTAATAGAATCCCATCTGGGTTATTGCAAGAACAAACGGAAGTAATACATGTGAAATGTTGATATTGGTACCTGGTACCTAGTTAGTATTCAGGGAATCATATTGGGTTGGCCAAAAAGTTTGTTCTGGTTTTTCCGTAAGATGAATGAACTTTGTGGCCAACCCAATACTATGCCTATAAATTGTTACTAATAAATTGTTGCTCTTCCTTGGACGGTATTAGAACAAGAGAGATTACATGGTCCAAATATTAAATTACTACAAATTCTGATAGCCTGATGCACTAACCACACAATAGAAGCACTGGTGTTAATGAGGGAACTGTTAGTTTTAAGCTAAAGCATTGGGTTGGCCAAAAAGTTTGTTCGTTTCCCCCATATCTTACAGAAAATCCCGAATGAACTTTTTGGCCAACCCAAAAATTTCTTCCCTAGAGATGATCCATAAATATTCAGTTCTCATAGTTTCAGCTGTCCTGTGTCTCTTGGATAGTACACAGATGGACACTGCCCAAACTTCCTTGTCTCATGCTTACTATTCTTGGATCCCACGACTTTAAAACTTCATCATACATTTATTTCTTGGATTGATAAATTCACTCATTCATATTCTTAGTCAAACTTTACTGACGCGAGAACCATTCTCTTTTGACTTTGATCAGATATATTATTTAAAGTTGATTTTACACTTTAAATCTTAGAGGAAATCTCACTTTTCTATCAAGTTTTCCCATCATTCCCACTAAGTTCAGGGACCACACTTATGGTACTATCAACCTGTGCAGCTCATTTATTTCCTTAGTACATAACATAGAGCTGGATATCCAAACGTGCTGACACAAAATACATTCTTTCTGGACATAATTACTGATAAACAATACTTTGTGTAAAAAGTTTGTCAGTTGCTAGTAACATTTTGTTAGTTAAACCAAACTAAGCTAACTTTCTTCTGTTGGAGCTATCATTAGGCAATTTGGTTTTGTTTCTCCATTTAGATGCTTATTTTCCCTCTTCTTACTTAAGCACTTCATATATCTTGATCTACCCTTCTGAAACATGTCTTTTATAACCATTTTCCTCTGAATGATTTATCTATCATATAATGTGTTGTAGTATTGGTGATTCTATTTTATTTTCCAATTTCCTGACATATATTATAAATGAAATGTTTTCATAGTTATGAAGCTATTCATTCTCCATCCTTGAATTTATCAGTATTCTTTAAAGACGTAGTAGACAGTGTGACAACTGGAATTTTTCATCAAATGTTTACTTTGTTTACCCATATGTGAATAGCTAATAAAGAATCTCAATACCCCTTCAAAGTAGCTTATGCATAGCTCTGAACAGGCAGACTTCCTGATCCTGTGGGCATCTGGTTCTATGGCCTTTTACCTAATTTCAGGAAGAGAAGAGAATCTGCCCATAGGTCAGTATTTTGTAAAACATTAGTTCAAGGAATTTAGAGGAGTTTACCTATAGTTTGGCTCCAAAATAAATATAAATTCTGATGAGTTCATGAGGAACCAGATTAAGTTACCAGACTAGAAAAGTATAAAAGGTAAAATGACTTCAGAGATGATGGCTTTCCCAAACTGAGGTGGTCTAAACTCATCTATTCCTGTGTCTTTTGACGACTTGTTGCTGGGATTTGAAATAAGTCTGGATTCAAAGCCCAGTCTCTAAAACACTTGTTTATATCTTTCTCTAATGAGATCTTACAAATCACAATCATTGAAAAATATCCAATAAAGTATGTGTTAATAAATAAATAACTTCCAAAAATCAATGATTTAGAAATTAATAGTTAATAAAATGAAGCTCATAACAAACATACATTAAAACTAATATCCAAATTACTTCTTTAATCATAAATTTTAGTCATTGAATTTTTCCAGAAAGTCATCAATATCCTTTAGCATTTTATTCATTTTGCTAAGTAACTGAATTTGTTTTTTAAAAAATCATAATTTTTTTCTTTCTAAATCCATAGTTATATCTTTTTTACTATTCTTAAATTTACCCAATTTAGTTTCCTCTCCCTTCTATATTTAACCTCTGCAATCTATCTATATTTTATTTATGATTTACTTACACAAATTTACAATAAGTTTATTGCTTTTTTATAACTTTAAAACAACCCAGGAGAGGAACTTCAAGAGGGCGGAAGAGTAAGACGTGGAGATCACCTTCCACCACACAAATACATCAGAAATACATCTAGATGTGGAACAACTCTACAGAACACCTACTGAACACTGGCAGAAGACTTCAGACCTCTCAAAAGGCAAGAAACTCCCCACGTACCTGGGTAGGGCAAAAGAAAAAAGCAAAAAACAGAGACAAAAGAAGGGACGGGACCTGCACCAGTGGGAGGGAGCCCTGAAGGAGGAAAGGTTTCCACACACTAGGAAGCCCCTTCGCGGGAGGAGACTGCGGATGGCGGAGGGGGGAATCTTCAGAGCTGTGGAGGAGAGCGCAGCAACAGGGGTGTGGAGGGCAAGGCGGGGAGATTCCCGCAAGGAGGATCGGTGCCGACCAGCACTCACCAGCCCGAGGGGCTTGTCTGCTCACCTGCCGGGGAGGGCGGGGCTAGGAGCTGAGGCTCGGGCTTTGGTGGGATCCCAGGGAGAAGACTGGCGGTGTGAACACAGCCTGAAGAGGGCTAGTGTGCCACAGCTAGCCAGGAGGGAGACTGGGAAAGGGCTCGAGCTGCCGAAGAGGCAAGAGACTTTTTCTTGCCTCCGTTTCAACAAACGGTGGAAATCTCCCAGAGATCACACCAAGACCCAGCTCCACTCAACGACCAGCAATGTAGAGTGCAGGACACCCTATGCCAAACAACTAGCAAGACAGGAACACAGCCCCATCCATTAGCACAGAGGCTGCCTAAAATCATAAGGCCACAGACACCCCAAAATACACACCACCACAAGTGGCCCTGCCCACCAGAAAGACAAGATCCAGCCTCATCCACCAGAACACAGGCACTAGTCCCCTCCACCAGGAAGCCTACACAACCCACTGAACCAATCAGAGACCTCTGGGACAACATTAAACGCACCAACATTCAAATTATAGGGGCCCCAGAAGAAGAAGAGAAAAAGAAAGGGACTGAGAAAATATTTGAAGAGATTATAGTTGAAAACTTCCCTAATATGGGAAAGGAAATAGTTAATCAAGTCCAGGAAGCACAGAGAGTTCCATACAGGATAAATCCAAGGAGAAACAGGCCAAGACTCATACTAATCAAACTATCAAAAATTAAATACTAAAAGCAGCAAGGGAAAAACAACAAGTAACACATAAGGGAATCCCCATAAGGTTAACAGCTGATCTTTCAGCAGAAACTCTGCAAGCCAGAAGGGAGTGGCAGGACATATTTAAAGTGATGAAAGAGAAAAACCTACAACCAAGATTACACTACCCAGCAAGGATCTCATTCAGATTTGATGGAGAAATTAAAAGCTTTACAGGCAAGCAAAAGCTAACAGAATTCAGCACAACCAAACCAGCTTTACAACAAAGACTAAAGGAACTTCTCTAGGCAAGAAACACAAGAGAAGGGAAAGACCTATAATAATAACCCAAAACAATTAAGAAAATGGTCATAGGAACATACATATTGATAACAACCTTAAATGTAAATGGACTAAATGCTCAAAGCAAAAGACATAGACTGGCTGAATGGATACAAAAACAAGACCCGTATATACGCTGTCTACAAGTGACCCACTTCACCTAGGGACACATACAGACTGAAAGTGAGGGGATAGAAAAAGATATTCCATGCAAATGGAAATCAAAAGAAAGCTGGAGTAGCAATTCTCATATCAGACAAAATAGACTTTAAAGAAAAGACTATTAAAAGAGACAAAGAAGGACAGTACATAATGATCAAGGGATCAATCCAAGAAGAAGATATAACAATTGTAAATATTTATGCACCCAACATAAGAGCACCTCAATACATAAGGCAAATACTAACAGCCATAAATGGGAAATAGACAGTAACACAATAATAGTAGGGCACTTTGATACCCCACTTTCACCAATGGACATATCATGCAAAATGAAACTAAGTAAGGAAACACAAGCTTTCAATGATACATTAAACAAGATGGACTTAATTGATATTTATAGGACATTCCATTCAAAAACAGCAGAATACACATTCTTCTCAAGTGCTCATGGAGCATTCTCCAGGACAGATCATATCTTGGGTCACAAATCAAGCCTTGGTAAATTTGAGAAAACTGAAATCATATCAAGTATCTTTTCCGTCCACAACGCTATGAGACTAGATATCAATTAGAGGAATAAAACTATAATAAATACAAACACATAGAGGCTAAACAACACACTACTTAATAACCAAGAGATCACTGAAGAAATCAAAGAGGAAACCAAAAAATACCTAGAATCAAATGACAATGAAAATACGACGACCCAAAACCTATGGGATACAGCAAAAGCAGTTCTAAGAGGCAAGTTTATAGCTACACAAGCCTACCTTAAGAAACAAGAAACATCTCAAATAAACAACCTAAACTTACACTTAAAGCAATTAGAGAAAGAAGAACCAAAAAAACCCAAACATAGCAGAAGGGAAGAAATCATAAAGATCAGATAAGAAATAAATGAAAAAGAAATGAAGGAAACAATAGCAAAGATCAATAAAACTAAAAGCTGGTTCTTTGAGAAGATAAACAAAATTGATAAACCATTAGCCAGACTCATCAAGAAAAAAAAGGAGAAGACTCAAATCAATAGAATTACAAATGAAAAAGGAGAAGTAACACCTGACACTGCAGAAATACAAAGGATCATGAGAGTTTACTACACGCAACTATATACCAATAAAACGGACAACCACGAAGAAATGGACATATTCTTAGAAATGCACAACCTTCCAAGACAGAACCAGGAAGGAATAGAAAATATGAACAGACTAATTATAAGCACTGAAATTGAAACTGTGATTAAAAATCTTCCAACAAACAAAAGCCCAGGACCAGATGGCTTCACAGGCGAAATCTATCAAACATTTAGAAAAGAGCTAACACCTACCCTTCTCAAACTCTTCCAAAATATAGCAGAGGGAGGAACACTGCCAAACTCATTCTACGAGGCCACCATCACCCTGATACCAAAACCAGACAAAGATGTCACAAAGAAAGAAAAATACAGGCCAATATCACTGATGAAGATAGATTCAAAAATCCTCAAAGTACTAGCAAACAGAATCCAACAGCATGTTAGAAGGATCTATGATCCAGTGGGGTTTATCCCAGTAATGCAAGGATTCTTCAATATAAGCAAATCAATCAACGTGATACACCATATGAACAAATTGAAGCAGAAAAACCATATGATCATCTCAATAGATGCAGAGAAAGCTTTTGACAAAATTCAACACCCATTTATGACAAAAAACCCTCCAGAAAGTAGGTATACAGGGAACTCTCCTCAATATAATAAAGGCCATATATGAAAAACCCACAGCCAACATCATCCTCAATGGTGAAAAACTGAAACCATTTCCACTAAGATCAGGAACAAGACAAGGTTGCCCACTCTCACCATTATTATTCAACACAGTTTTGGAAGTTTTAGCCACAGCAATCAGAGAAGAAAAGGAAATAAAAGGAAACCAAATTGGAAAATAGAAGTAAACCTGTCACTGTTTGCAGATGACATGATACTATACATAGAGAATCCTAAAGATGCTACCAGAAAACTACTAGAGCTAATCAATGAATGTGGTAAAGTAGCAGGATACAAAATTAATGCACAGAAATCTCTTGCCCTCCTATAAACTAATGATGAAAAATCTGAAAGTGAAATTAAGAAAAAAAAAACTCCCATTTACCTTTACCAATGCAACAAAAAGAATAAAATATCTAGGAATAAACCTACCAAAAACTACAAATAGAACTACCATATGACCCAGCAATCCCAGTACTGGGCATATACCCTGAGAAAACCATTATTCAAAAAATGTCATGTACCAAAATATTCACTGCAGCTCTATTTACAATAGCCAGGACATGGAAACAACCTAAGTGTCTATTAACAGATGAATGGATAAAGAAGATGTGGCACATATATACAATGGAATATTACTCAGCCATAAAAAGAAACAAAACTGAGTTATTTGTAGTGAGGTGGATGGACCTAGAGACTGTCATATATGGTGAAGTAAGTCAGAATGAGAAAAACAAACACTGTATACTAACACATATTTATGGAATCTAAAAAAAAAAGAAAATGGTCAGAAGAACCTAGGGGCAAGACGGGAATAAAAATGCAGACCTACTAGAGAATGGACTTGAGGATACAGGGAGGCGGAAGGGTACGCTGGGACAAACTGAGAGAGTGGCATGGACATATATACACTACCAAACGTAAAATAGATAACTAGTGGTAAGCAGCCGCATAGCACAGGGAGGTCAGCTCAGTGCTTTGTGACCACGTAGCGGGGTGGGATAAGGAGGGTGGGAGGGAGGGAGATGCAAGAGGTAAGAGATATGGGGACATATGTATATGTATACCTGATTCACTTTGTTATAAAGCAGAAACTGACACACCATTGTAAAGCAATTTTACTCTCATAAAGATGTTAAAAAAAAACACAAAAAAATCCAGTTTTGGATTCATTTATCATTTCCATAATTTTATTTTTAGGTTTTTAAGAATTTCATTATTTTTGGCTTTTAGATTTAGTACTTTACATTTCTAGAAAGTTTCAAGCTTAACTTGTTATTTTTCTAATATTTTTAAAGTTTATTAAAAAGCTTCTTTTTTTTCTTAAATAATAAAGTCATTGAAAGCTAAATTTTTTCCTGTGAGCATATTTTCCCATAGCCTTTCATTGAAATGTTCCTCTTTTCATTAGTGTGTGAAGAGATTATAATTTCACTTTGAATTTCTCCTTTGACAAAAGGATTATCTAAATGTGTATTTGTTAATTTCTATGTATATAAATTGTAATAATTTGTACTATTTATTTCTAATTTTACTGATTTATAGAATGTGGATTTTTAAATGTCAAATTTTAAATATTTTAAAGATTTTCCTTGTAGTCAACTATAAGCATTTTTATCTGAAAATATCTCTAAGATACTCCAATTATATGTTTGACCTTTTTATGTGTAAATTTAAGAGTATTAACTTTTGGCTTGCTGTTCCTTATTATCTCTTGGATTGCCCTTTATTTTTACCCTTCCATAACATAATAAGTGTATTCACTTCAATGCCAAGGTTTTGCAGAAATAATTGAAGTACTTGTATTTTCATGCTATGTATGAATTTCCCACTATTTTTTTTTCTGTTTCAAGAATGTTTAAAAACCATGGATAACCAATTGTCATACAATATCTCAATCATTTCAAATGTATACAGTCACTTAGACTAAAAGGTTGGTTTCTCATTGCAAACAAGTTTAAACTATTTAATCGGATTTTAACATCTCTACAGCTTCCTTTCTTGATTCCTTATTTTTTGAGTAGTTCTATAATATTTTCCTCAAATTGACATGCAGATGATACGGTCTTCAAATCCTTGTATACCCACATGTATATTTATTTCACCAAGTGAAATGTGTTTTTCATGTATTTTTCCATATTAAACTATTTATTGTATACTCTTTTATTTAGTTTTGGTTCATAATTAGTTTTAGATCAGTAAGAGAATAATAATTTATAATTGTAAAAGCTTCTTGTTGAATTTTTTATTGTTGTGAAAAACACTCTTTTATCTCTAATAATCTCTGTTGCGTTTAAGTACATGGATATTATCATAGTTACAAGTAGGTCAATTTTTGTTTGCTCTGTATCTTTTTCTTTCTACTATTGCTTCATTTCTCAGTCTCCCTTCTCACTAATTCACCTTTGGGCCTCAAAATCCTACACTCTGATTTACTTTAGTAAGGTCCTTTTTTTTTTTTTTCTTTTTAATCGTACTGGATCTAACATGTAAAACAAGTATTTAAGATTTACCACATTTGCATCCATGTATTTGTTCCTTCAATCATTGTTTACTGAGAGTCTAATGGCAAGATTTGAGTGAAGTAGTGAAAGTGATTATTTGGGAAGTAGAAATGTTATCCAAAGCTTTCTGTTCTTATTTGAGATCAAATTACTCATCACTAACCAGCATAGTAGGGCAGATAAAAATTATAGTTCATAACAAGAAAAGTCTAACTGTTCAATGATCAATGATGTCAATCTAAGTAACAAGATTCCTTTCTTGTTTTAGGAGCTTCATGTAGCAAAAGTACTTTCGTTTAAATATGTTTTTATTGTTATTTCATTTTACATTAACAAAATTGTATCAACATTTGAAAACTTGACTATTTTATAATAAAACCGTATTCATGGAACTATACAATTCTGTTGATTAGTTTGAGTCTAATTTACATTAAATTCAGTTGTTGCTAGAATGTAAGAAAAAGTTTCCTGAAAGGGTCCATGAAATCAACCTTATTGAAGCATTTATAATACTTATTTATATACATCTGTTTAAGACGGCTGGAGGCTGAAAGAGATTAGAGATCATAAAAACCTTGTGTTTATCTAGAGTATGCCTATTTCTACAATAAAGGAATTTATAAATACATTTTTGGTGTAAGTAAAATATTTACTGCTTCATCAAATCGTTTTGGCTTTATATAAGCTACATGTCAGAGAAACCTAGGAAAACAAGAAGAGGAAGAAGAGAAAAACACTAAGTCTGTACTGGCAATGTGAATTCCTAACAGGCTTTCTAAAGTCTACACAATTTTAAGAATAAATTCAAAATCAAGTATAAACTTATAACCCTAAATATGCATAACAAATTGACCTTTACAAATTAAAAAGCAGGAACAATTCTTTTCTGTTTATTTTCCTGCAACTGATTTCCATATTGACCATTTGCCATTTATTGGAAGCTTTTTTTTCTTGGTAACAGCTTATTTGAGATATAATTCACATACCATATAATCTACCCAATTTAAAGTGTACAATTCAATGGTTTTCAACAATTCACCAACTTAAAGTGTACAATTCAACTTTTTTAATGTATTCACAGAGTTGGGGAACCATCACCACAACCCATTTTATGACATTTCTGTCACCTCAAGAAGAAAATCTGTACCATCTGACTATCACTGGCAAATTACCCTAAGCCCCAAAGCCCTGACCAAATATTGATCTCTTTTCTGACTCTATAGATGTGTCTATTCCAGGTATTTAATATAAATTGAATCATATAAAATGTGCTTTTGTAACTTTTCACTTAACATGATGTTTTCAAGATTCCTTCATGTTGTACTGTAGTATGTATCAGAACTTCATTCTTTTTTTATGCTTGAATATATAATATTCCTTTATGTACACATATCACATTTTGTTTAGCAATTCATCAGTCGATGGATACTGGGTTGTTTTCACCTTTTAGCTTTTAAGAAAAATTCTCCTATAAACATTCATGTACAAGTTTTTGTGTGGACATATATTTTTATTTCTCTTGGAGATATATATATATATATATATATATATAGTTGGGCCAAATGGTAACTCTATGTTTACTTTTTGAATGAACTGCCCAATTATCTCCAAAGTGTCTGCATAATTATACATTCCCACCAGCAGTTTATGAGGGTGCTGATTTCTTCGCATCCTTGCCAACATTTGGTTTTACCTGATTTTTTTCTTATAACCGTCCTAGTGTGTAAACTGTTATCTCATTGTGATTTGGGTCTGCACATTTCTGATGGCTAATATGTTGAGCATATTTTCATATGTTTATTGAATATTTGTATATCTTATTTGGAGAAATGCCTATTGAGATTCTTTGCTCATTTTTGGATGATTTGAAGAGCTTTAATAATACACATTAATATGTATCTCAGACAAAAATTGCAATCCACCAATAATATCTCCTCAAAAGTTATACTTTTAACCTTTCCAAAATGGGTAAAACTTTGAAAATTAACACTACTTAATAAATTTGATATGAACAAGGTCCTATTTTACCAAAGAAAGCAGAATATCAACTTTTAAATTCAATGATCCCTATTTAGAAGTAATCTCACATGATTTGGTCTTTTTTACGTTTTATTGAGGTGAAACTCATATAACATAAAATTAACCATTATAAACCGTACAACTGAGTGGTATTTACTACCTTCATAATATTGTGCAACTACCTCCAACATCAAGTTCCAAAATATTTTCATTGCCCCAAGAGAAAACCCCTACTCATTAAAATGTCACTCCCTATCCACCAATTCCCCAGCCTCTAGCAACCACCAATATGGTTTCTATCTTTATGAATTACATATTCTAAATATTTCATATAAGTGTAATGATACAATATGTGACAATTGTTTATAGATTCTTTGACTTAGCTTGACTTTTTGAAGTTTATTCACATTGAAGCATGTGTCAGTACTTCATTTTTATGGCTTAATAATATTTAATTGTATGTGTGCACCCCATTTTGTTTATCCATTTATCCATTAATGGGATCTGAGGGTTTTTTTTTTTTTAACCTTTTGGCCATTGTGAACAGTGCTGCTATGCATTTATGTCTGGTTTTGGTACCAGGGTAATACTGGCCTCAGAATTAAAAAGTGTTTTTCCCCTGCTATTTTTTGATGAGTATATACAGAATATGTATAAATTCTCCTTTAAGTATTTAGTAGCATTTACTAGTTTAGCCAACTGACTTATCTCTGCATATAGTTTTTTAATGATAAATTCCATCTTTATTCTTTTTATAGATCTTTTTAATTTTTAAACATTTTTTCTTGAGTCATCTTTTGTTGTTTTGCCTTTCTAGGAATGTATCTATTTCATGCTAATTAAGTGATTTATTGACCTATTGTTTCATTAAGTTTAGCAGTAGTGTTTACTTTTTCATTTCTGAGTCTAGAAATCTGAGGCTTTTATTTTTCCTTGATCAATCTAGCTAATGTTTTGTCCATTTTGATAATCTTTTCAAAGAACCAACTTTGTTGTTTTTAATTTCTTTCTTGTTTTTCTATCCCATATTCTCTTCTAATTTTTATTATTTCTTTCCTTCTGCATATTTTAGGGTTAGCCTGCTCTTCTCTTTCCAGTGTTGTAAGGTGGAAAGTTAGGCTATTGTTTGGACATCATACTTTTTTTTTTTTAATATAGGAATATACAACTATAAATCTCTCTCTAAGCAAAGCTTTCTCAGAAGTCGGTTTTGTTTTTTGTTTTGTTTTGTTGGCTGCACCATGTGGCTTGCGGTATCTTAGTTCTCCAACAGACTGACCAAGGATTGAACTCAGGTCCATGGCAGTGAAAGCAGGGAGTCCTAACCACTGGACCACCAGGGAATTCCCAGAAGTTGGTTTTTTTAATGCTTTATCTTTATTTTGTATTCATCTCAAAGTAATTTCTAATCTCCCTTGTGATTTCTTCTTTGACCCATTGGCTATTTATGTGGGCTGTCTGATTTCCTAACATTTCTGAGCTTCCCAATTTATTCTTGTATTGATTTCTAATATTATTCCATGTGCTTAGGGAAACTACTTTGTATTACTTCAGACCTTTTAAGTTTATTGTGGTCCATTTTATGACCTAGCTGTGTTAATCATGTTTTTGTTTCTTTGTTGTTTTGGTTTTTTTTAATATATATTTTCTGTCTTCTGATACTTTCACAACTTAGGACCTTGTTCACTTGGACAGACTCTCCCTCCCAGGGGGGTACCCAGTTCCCAGAGATAGTAAAAAACTTTCTCACTCATGTGCTTTTTCATATACAAACCAAATGATCCAGGGCCCAAACCCATCTACTTCTTTGATTGAGCTCTCTATAGGTCACTATACACATTCCCTGATCACCCCAGGGCTGGGTATCAGACAACTAGGGACAGACTAGTTAGTTTACCTTGCCTCACCCATTCTCTCCCACATAAACCACCATAAAGATTTGTGCCTACAGTTCTCATCTCTCTCTGTCTGCTGTGAACCTCAGGGTTTTCTCCTGTGGCCCTGCAAGATATGGTGTGTCCCCTCCTTTTGATTACTTTGAGTAATAAATTATGTTTTCAATGGCAATTCTCTCCTGATTCATTGGCATTACAATACCACAAATTTTTTTCTTTAATGCACTATATTTTAAATCACTAGCATATGGTATAAGGAGAATGTTCCATGTTCACTTGAGAAGAATATTATTTTGCTGTTGGATGGTGTGCTCTATTGATGCTTGTTGGATCTAATCAGTTCACAGTGTTTTTCAAATCTTCTATTTCCTGTTGATCATCTGCCTAGTCTTCATATCCATTATTGAAAGTTGGAGTATTGATGTTTCTAATTATTATTGTTAAAATGTCTGTCAACCTTCATTTCTATCAGTTTTTGCTTCATGTCTTTTGGGGCTCCGTATTTAGGAATGAATATTTTTATAATTGTTATAGCTTCCTGATGTTTTGACCCTGTCACCATTATAAAATGTACCCTTGTATCTGTAAAAACATTTTAAAATCAAGAATGTCTGATATTCATATAGCCACTACAGCTTTCTTTTAAATGCTGTTTGCATGATATATATCTTTTTTTCTATTCTTTTACTTTCCATCTGTTTGTATCTTTGAATCTAAAGTGTGTCTCATGGAGATGGCATATGCAGAATACTATCTTTTTTTAATCCTTTTGATCTCTCCCTTTTGATAGAATTGTTTTATCAATTTACATTTAAAGCTATTATTAATATAATTTGTCTACCATTTTACCTTTTATTTTATGTTTTTCACATGTCTTTTTGTGTGTACGTAACCCTCCCTTACTGCTTTATTTCCAATAAGAGATTATTTTCTAATCTGACATTTTCATTTCTTCTATCATTTTTCATTATTTAGTTTTGAGTTATTAGTGATTTCTCTAGGGCTACCACATAAATCATATCAGATTCTGTTTCAGATTTATTCCAATGTGATACAGAAATGAAATGGGAGTATTAATATACATATTTCATCTATATATATTTCACACTCAACAATATATTTTTATAATTATTATTTGTATAATTTTACATCTTTTAAAGAAGCTAAGTATGGACAGCACGTATATATTTATAGCTTTTGTAATCTTAACTATTTGCCATTTCTGTTTCCCTTCATTTTTTTCCTGTGGGTTTCAGTCACAATCTGGAGTCATTTACTTAGCCCAATACTACCTTGCTTTTACCTGCCTCCTTTGTGCTAGTATTGAAAAATATATTATATTTTTATATGCTATATGCTCAGCAATATTATGTACATATTATTTAATGTAATTGGTTTTTAAATCAGCTAAAAGAAGAAAGGAGATGAGATATGCATTTACCGTGTCTTTTATAATTGCATAGTTGTCTTTATCAGTGTTTTTTGCTTTTTCATATGGATATGAGTTACCATCTGGAATCACTTACAGAAAGCCTGAAAAACTTCCCATGGAATATTTTGTAAAGTGGGTCTACTAACTGCAAATTCACTTAGTTTTTGTTTTTCTTATAACGTTTTTATTTCACCTTCTTTTTTTAAGATTTTTTTCTGGATATAGAATTCTTGATTGACAGCTTATTTTTCTCTTTTAATATTTTGAATACGTTATCCTACTGCCTTCTGACCTTGTTTCTGATGATAAATAAGCCTCTATTCTTATCGGGGTCACTTAGAAGTAGTCATTTTTCTTTTGCCGCCTTCCAAATTTCTCCTTGTTTTTGGCTTTTAGCATTTTTACTATGTTGAGTCTGTTTGTGGATTGTGTTTATCCTACTTAGATTTTGGCAAGCTTCTTGGATGTGTAAATAATATTTTCATCAATTTTTGGAAGTTTTAAGACACTCATTGCATATTTTTCTCTTTTCCTTCTGGCACTCCCATTACATGTACACAGTTATCTTTAAGGTACCCAGCATTTCTCTGAGACTCTGCTCATTCTTCTTGATTCTCTCTCTTTGTTCTTCAAATTGCATAATCTCTACTGAACTATCTTGAAGTTAGCTGATATTTTCCCTGCTGTTTAAAATCTACTACTGAACCCATCTAATGAATTTCTAATTTCATTTATTGAATTTTCAACCTCAGAATTTCCATTCCGGTTTTATAATTTCAATCTCTTTATAAATTTGATAAGACATTATCATATCTTCCTTTATTTCTTCTATTTATTTATTATATTGAAGTATAGTTGATTTACAATGCTGTGTTAGTTTCTGCTATACAGCAAAGTGATTGTTTTATATATATGTATATTCTTTTTCATATTCTTCTCCATTATGGTTTATTACATGATATTGAATATAGTTCCCTGTGCTATACAGTAGGACCTAGTTGTTTATATATTTTATATGTAGTAGTTTGTATCTGCTAATACCAAACTCCTAATTTATCCCTCCTCCCCCTTTCCACTTTGGTAATCATAAGTTTGCTTTTTATGTCTGTGAGTCTGTTTCTGTGTAATAAAGAAGTTCATTTGTATCATATTTTAGATTCCACATATAAGTAGTATCATATGATATTTGTCTTTCTCTTTCTGACTTCACTTAGTGTGATAATCTCTAGGTCCATCCATGTTGCTGCAAATGGCATTATTTCATTCTTTTCTATGGCTGAGTAGTATTCCATTGTGTAGTACCACATCTTCTTTATCCATTCAACTGTCAATGGACATTTATGTTGTTTCCATGTCTTGGCTATTGTAAATAGTGCTGCTATGAACATTGTGGTGCACGGATCTTTTCAAATTAGAGTTTTCTCCAGATATATGCCCAAGAGTGGGATTGCTGGATCATACGGCAACTCTATTTTTAGTTTTTTAAGGAACTGTTTTCCATAGTAGCTGCACCAAGTTACATTCCCACCAACAAGTTAGGACGGTTCCCTTTTCTTCACACCTTCTCCAGTATTTATTATTTGTAGACTTTTTGATGATAGCCATTCTGAGTAGTGTGAGGTGATACCTCACTGTAGTTTTGATTTGCATTTCTCTAATAATTAGTAAAGCTGAGCATATTTTCATACGTATGTTGGCCACCTGTATATTTTGGAAATTAAGCCCTTGTTTGTCACGTCATTTGCTAATATTTTCTCCTAGTCTGTAGACTGTCTTTTCATTTTGTTTATGGCTTCCTTTGCTGTGCAAAAGCTTGTAAATTTGATTAGGTCCCATTTGTTTACTTTTACTTTTATTTCTTTTGCCTTGGGAAACTGACCTAAGAGAACATTGCTGTGATATATGTCAGAGAATGTTTTGCCTATGTTTTCTTCTAGGAGTTTTATGATGTCATGTCATATTTAAGTCTCTAAGCCAGTTCTGAGTTTATTTTTGTGTATGGTGTGAGGGAGTATTCTAACTTCATTGATTTACATGTAGCTGTTAAACTCTCCTAACACCACTTGCTAAGGAAACTGTCTTTTCTCCATTGTATAGTCATGCCTCCTTCGTTGAAGATTAATTGACCATAGGTGTGTGGGTTTATTGCTGGGTTCTATTCTCTACCATTGATCCATACATCTGTTTTTGTGCCAATAGCATGCTGCTTTGATTACTGTAGCTATGTAGTATTGTCTGAAGTCTGGGAGGGTTTTGCCTCCAGCTTTGTTCTTTTCCTCAGAGTATCTTTGGCAATTCTGTGTCTTTTATAGTTCCATATTAATTTTAGGATTATTTGTTCTAGTTTTGTGAAAAATGTCATGGGTAATCTGATAGGGATCACAGTGAATCTGTAGATTGCTTTGGGTAGTTTGGCCATTTTAACAATATTAATTCTTCCAGTCCAAGAGCATGGAATATCTTCCCATTTTTTGGAATCATCTTCAATTTCCTTTATCAGTGTTTTATAGTTCTCAACATATATTCCTTTACTTCTTTAATCATAATTTCCTTTAGTTCTTTGAATATCTGAGCCATTATTTATAATGGCTACTCTAAAGTCTGTCTTAAATCCAACATCTGGTTACTCTCACTGGCAGTTTCTATTGCTTGCTTTTTTCTCTCCATGTATGATTCAGACTATTTTGTTTCTATTCATGTTTTTTTATAATTCTTGTTGAAATCTAGATATTATGTAATATAATGTAGGAATTCTGGGTTCTGCCTCACCTCCCATAGTTTATTATTGTTATTTGCTTGTTTGTTATGTAACTAGCTCTATTGTTTAGTAACATTTATCCACTTCTCTCTAGAGCCAGGGTAAGGGCAATTAAGTCACTAGTATTCTCAGTGTGCAGAGTCTGAGGTAGAATCTCTCTCCTATGAAGCAAATGGGGCAGAAGAACCCACCCCCACCTCCAAAACACACACACACACACACACACACACACACACACACACACACACACCCTCCTCCCACACACCTGTTGGCCTCACTCAGTCAGAATATAGCTGCTGTAACACGTAGCTGGGGGAATGATGAAAACTATGGATATTCTGCCCCACTGGGAAGACATCACAGCCCTTCAACTAGGATCTGGGGAAGAGAGAGTCTTGTGTTCTTGGCTGCACCTATTTAGAGTTTTTGTCATCCTGATCTGAGAAGGAAAAGGCATGGATTGTGTTTCACATGCCATAAACTATTTCTGTTCTTAACAAATTTTATGAGACGTTCTTGAGTAATACTTCTTAATTTGTTGGATGCCATTAAAAACATTTCTAGAGACTTCAAATTTTTTTTTTTTAACAATTTTAACAACTTGGGGAACAGGTCCATGAAGCTCCCTTTTACCATACTGGAAGGGGAACTTCTAGGGACACTTTTTAAGAGGGTGAATACTGAGAAAAATTAGAAAAATTGTGTTCAGGTACAGTTGAAGGGATCAAAGGGAACCAAGGGGCATTTCAATTTGTGAGCATAATTAAAATATATTATTTATTTTAACATAATGCTCCTCTGTATTTTACCCTCTGGTTTTCTGTTATGACCATTCTCTGCTTTATATTTTTCCCTCTATTCTACTAGAAAGCTAGTTGAAGCTGTAGCTTTTCATTTTATTTTAGAAACACTGCCTCAGCTAAAATAATCCAGTGGACCTTCTAAGCTACTAGCCATACATAGACATTCAAACTGCTCATTCACACAGCCAGCTGAGCCAACTAAGGATGCTGAATTATACATACTGACGGCAGACTTAAGGTGGGGAAATAAATTTTGATCTGCCTCTCAAAAATGTGGTTGAGTAAATGTCAGGGGATCTATGAAGGCAGCACACATTTAAAAAAAAAAAAATCAAAGTTAAAGTCAAGAGAATTAGATTCTGCTCCCAAGTCCGTAATTAACTCTCTGAGTTAATTTGGCTTAATTACTTAATAGCTCGTGGCTTGAGTTTTTAAATATTTAAATTGTATGGTTGAGCTAGTTATTTTCTAAGGTGATTTTCTTCTCTTAGTTGTAAGAGATCACTCCTGCTGTAATTGTCACTAATGCCTTTTTATATCTGATCGCTTGCTGGTTAGGTTTACCTATTCATGAGCCATTCCCCCTTATCCTCAAGACAGAGGAATTATTCTAATTTCTATTACTCACAGAAAGTAAACTAGACCATTTTAAATAGTCTCAAATTTAACTTTCAGAGTTTTCTATTTGAATAGTTGCTGATCACATAGAAACTAAGAAGAAATGATAATAATGGATGAAATATATTCCCAAAAGACCAAATCTATCTCATATTTAAATATCCTACACAGGAGGCAGGAGATATATGGGCCCCAGGTTGAGCAGCTGGAGTTCATTTCCTGTGGACGGAAACTCCAAAACAGTAGGACAATCTAGAGAGGAGGCTAAGCCCTGCCCAGATAAAAGATAAGAGACCACATATTTCTCATTCTTGAAGTCAAGGAAACCTTCCCGACTAGAAAGCTCCTTGGAAGTCAAAAGGGGAGCAATGCTAGCTACCCAGAGGCCTTTTTGGTGGAATCCATCTTGGCTGAGAGATGTGTGCGCACACATGGGAGGACCCTGAGATATACCAAATACGGACTCTGAACCAGGCAAATCAAAATGACTGGTCAAAGGAAACTTGGAAGAAATGCCCCATATAAGTGATTTAAACTACCAGGAGGGCATGACTCTCTCTCTGAGCCCACCAGTGTGTCTATCCACAATACTGTACTCTTTTTCCTCCTAATAAACACTTTGCTTGTTTCACTACTTTCTGTCTTTGTGGGAATTCTTTTCTGCAAAGCCGAAGGGCTAGGGCCTTGTCACTGGCCACTGGTCTAGTGGTTAGGATTCAGTGTTCTCACTGCCATGGCCTGACCTCAATCTCTGGCCAGGAACCTAAACCCTGCTTCAAGCCTCTGCAGGCTGAAGCCAACTGAGATCACAAACAGGTTAGAATATATTGCTTATCTCTTTTCATACTTCTGTGAGCATATGTTCCCATACATATGGGTAGCATCACTTTCAACTTGCATACCTAGAATAATAAATGCAAAGAACAGTGTTCAGGGATATAATAAAAAATGTATCAGGCAGAAATATTGTTTTCAATAAGATACAATCTAAATATAATATATTACATAAGTAATTGGTAAGCTTAAGGAGCATTAAATATGTTTGAATAATTGGAAATGATTTTATTTGTAAGACATATTTAGAAATTCCTTTTATATGATATTTTGATTTGTACTGCATTCTGTCTATGCAGAGACAGATGTAGGGAAGTATATTATATATACATAACATATATACTATCTATTAAAAATTTTAGTATATATTAATAATATATAAATGTGTCACATGCACATATCAGTAAACTATTAAATTTTCACACTTTAATTTTACCCTTTGATATTTAACTTATTCTGATTCTATGAATTTTTCAGGGTAAAGCTTGTATTAGTGTGTAGCCCAATGCTCTTCAAAGTTTAGAGTGCCTTGGACTTCCCTGGAGTATAAGACAGTGTATAGAAAATCACCCACAGAAATATTTGTTCAGTGGGTCTGCAGAGATGAACAGAATTCTGTAATTTTAACTAGTAACTTTTGAGAAACACTGACCTAGTTTTTCACGTTCCTTCAATTGCAAATGAGTTTTGATGAAAGAAAACAATAGAAACTCATCTTTCCCTGATTTGAACTGAAGCAAAAAATCAAACCTTTTATTTTTTGAGAATCGAAGAAAACATAACAATGAAAAAAGTACTTCTTTATTCTATACTTAAGGTACAATACCATCATGCATTACTTCTGTTTTATTTTTACTGTGAGGTTTTTTTTGGGGGTGTGGGGGAGACAATGTATCTATTCTAAAATTCAGTTACTGCTGCTTTCCTAGATGATAATGAAATAGGATTTCTCATGAAGGGAATACAGATTAAAGTTCATTCATTTAATTTCATACTCAGAGTAAAACTCTTTAAATTTCCCAATATTTTGTTCTCATATTGGTCTAATGTCTCAAAAGATATTTTTGCCTTGTTTCTTTTGAAAGTTCTCTGTTAAGGCTAATAAAAATGACTGGCAATTTCTCTTGATATTTGCATCTCTTAATTCCATCCCATTATTCCCATTTATTCCCTCTTGCACCATGGTAAAGTATCTCTTTCTGCCTCAAATGTTTACATATGTCAAATACAGCTGTATTATTCTGTAGTAAGTTGCTGAATTGCTGCTACTGTGGCAGCAGTAAACACAAGAGTGATGAAACAATGCAATAAATAGGCCCTAAATAGGCATATACAAGGATTTACAAATGCAACAGCAAGATTAAAAGTCACTCAGATAAGAGCATTAGAAAGTCTTTGGCTGACCTTTCCTTAATGGGTGGTCATGTTTCAGGTCAAGAATTTTATATCAGGGGCTTCCCTGGTGGCGCAGTGGTTAAGAAACCACCTGCCAGTGCAGGGGATATGGGTTCCAGCCCTGGCCCGGGAAGACCTCACATGCCTTGGAACAACTAAGCCCGTGCACCACAACTACTGAGCCTGTGCTCTAGAGCTCGCGTGCCACAACTACTGAGCCTGCATGTCACAACTACTGAAGCCCGTGTGCCTAGAGCCCATGCTCTGCAACAAGAAGCCACCACAATAAGAAGCCCACGAACTACAACAAAGAGTAGTCCCCGCTCGTCACAACTAGAGAAAGCCTGTGCGCAGGAACAAAGACCCAATGCAGCCAGAAATTAATTAAAAAATTATGAATGTAATCCCAAAGACAGTAGTTATATTAAGGCACCAAACTTTCAACACAGAATGTCAATTCCAAATAATGTAAACAAGGAGGACCCTATGGGGCCTTCCCAGGACAGAATCCCTCTTCATGTCCTCCACCTGCCTCGTTTGTAGAAAATCTGTAGGCTCCCAGGCCTCCCCTGAGTCAAAAAAGGATGGCTCAAGAATTAATGACTGAGGGGCAGAGTCAAGATGGTGGTGCGGGAAGATGCCAAGTTAGTGTCTCCCCGCAACTAGGGTGCCTGCCAGCCATTGGTGGGGGACTCTGATGCCCAAGGAGATAGGAGGAACCACCAAGTGAACTGGTAGGATGTGGGGGGAGAGAGGGGGAAGAGAAGTGGAGGCCAGACAGGATCAATGCCCTTGAGGCCAGGGAGATAAGGAGAGGTAGGTGGGAGGGACCCTCCAGGAAGAGCAGGAGAGGAGAAGAGGGCGATTGCCTGGCCCACTCAAGCTGGGGAGCCTGCTGAGCTCCCAAACTGGTACCCCCCCGTAAAGCCCCCTCTAGGCTGCATGGGTCCTTGGGTGCACAGGAGGGAGGCCGGGGAGATCAGGAAAGGCAGGCAGAAGGGGCCCTCTGGGACCAGAGGAGCAGGAGAGGAGAGGAGGGTGTTTGCCCCACCCCGTCAAGCCCACAAAGCTTGCTGGGGTCACAAGTGAGGTCCCCCGCCCTCTGAGACCACGGGTGGGGGGCACGCCTGGGCCCCTTCTGTTCCTTGAGCCTAAGCCTCACCCCCCACAGCCCCGACGGCCTTTTCCAGCCTTATGGGTCCTAAGCATAGGCCCCCCCCACCACCTAAACCTTGCCCTTGCTTAGGCCCCACCCTCCACAGCCAAGGCCTTTTCCCCCTTTTTTTTTCCTCTTTTTTTTTTTCCCCTCCTCATCTTTTTTACTATTGTGGTACTGATGTACCTTCCAGTTGCTGATTCATCTATATTTTTATTTTTATGTTCTTTCTAAGATATCTGTTAGTTTCCTAGTCTAATTTTATTTTTTAGTTTGTTATTGTTCTATTTTGTTGTTGTTTTGCCACCCCACAAGGCTTGTGAGATCTTGGTTCATGAGCCAGTGGTCGGGCCGGAGCTTCTGTGGTGGGAGCTCTGAGTCTGGACCACTGAACTAACAGAGAATCTCAGACCCCAGGGAATATTCATTGGAGTGAGGTCTGATGGAGGTCCTCATCTCAGCACTAAGACCCAGCTCTACACAACAGCCTACAAACTCCAGTTTTAGAAGCCTAAGGATAAAGAACCAGTAAGACAGGAACACAATCCCACTCATAAAAAGAAAAAAAAAAAAAAAGATACAGCAAAAACATATGTCACAGATGAAGGAGCAAAGTAAAAACCTACAAGACCTAATAAATGAAGTGGAAATAGGCAATCTACCTGAAAAAGAATTCAGAGTAATGATAGTAAAGATGATCCAGAATCTGGGAAATAGAATGGAGGCATGGATGGAGAAAATAAAAGAAATATTTAACAAAGATCTAGAAGAAGTAAAGAACAAACAAATGGAGATGAACAACACAATAACTGAAATGAAAAATACACTAGAAGGAATCAATAACAGAATAACTGAGGCAGAAGAACAAATAAGTGAGCTGGAAGACAAAATGGTGGAAAGAACTCTGGAGGAGCATAATAAAGCAAAAAGAATGAAAAGAATTGAAGACAACCTCAGAGACCTCTGGGACAACACTAAATGCACCAACATTCGAGTTATAGGAGTCCCAGAAGAAGAAGAGAAAAAGAAAGAGTCTGAGAAAATATTCGAAGAGATTATAGTCAAAAACTTCCCTAACATGGGAAGGGAAATAGTCCCCTAAGTCCAGGAAGCACAGAGAGTCCCATACAGGATAAACCCCAGGAAAAACATACCAAAACACATATTAATCAAACTAACAAAAATTAACTTCAAAGAAAAAATATTAAAGGCAGCAAGGGATAAACAAAAAAATAATATACAAAAGAATCCCCATAAGGTTATCAGCTGATTTCTCAGCAGAAACTCTGCAGGCCAGAAGGGAGTGGCAGGTTAAAAATTTTTTAAACAATTAAAAATTTTTATGCACCCAACATAGGAGCACCTCAATACATAAGACAAATGCTAACAACCATGAAAGGAAAAATTGGCAGTAACTCAATACTAGTAGGGGACTTTAACATCCCACTTACACCAATGGACAGATCATTCAAACAGAAAACTAAACAAGGAAACACAAGCTTTAAATGACACAACAGACCAGATAGAATTAATTGATATTTATAAAACATTCCACCCAAAAGTGGCAGAATACACTTTCTTATCAAGAGCACACGGATACTTCTCCAGGATAGATCACATCTTGGGCCACAAATCAAGCCTCGGAAAATTTAAGAAAACTGAAATCATATCAAGCATCTTTTCTGACCACAAGGCTATGAGATTGGAAATCAATTACAGGGAAAAAAAACTGTAAAAAACACAAATAAATGGATGCTAAACAATGTGCTACTAAATGACCAAGAGATCACTGAAGAAATCAAAGAAGAAATTAAAAAATACAGAGAAACAAATGACAACGATGACCCAAAACCTATGGGATGCAGCAAAAGCAGTTCTAAGAGGGAAGTTTATAGCATTTCAATCTCACCTCAAGAAACAAGAAAAATCTCAAATAAAAAATCTAACCCTACACTTCAAACAACTAGAGAAAGAAGAATAAAGACAAAGTTAGTAGAAGGAAAGAAATCATAAAGATCAGAGCAGAAATAAATGAAGTAGCAATGAAGAAAACAATAGCAAAGATCAATAAAACTAAAAGCTGGTTTTTTGAGAAGATAAACAAAATTGATAAACCCTTAGCCAGACTCAAAAAAAAAAAAAAGGGAGAGGACGAAAACCAATAAAATTAGAAATGAAAAAGGCAAAATCACAACTGACACTGCAGAAATACAAATGATTATAAGAGACTACTACAAACAACTATATGCCAATAAAATGGACAACCATGAAGAAATGGACAATTCTTGGAAAGGTACAATTTTCCAAGACTGAACTAGGAATAATTAGAAAGTATAAACAGACCTACCATAAGTAATGAAATTGAAACTGTAAATCGCAACCTTCCAACAAACAAAAGTCCAGGACCAGATGGCTTCACAGTTGAATTCTAAGAAACATTTAGAGAAGACCTAACACCCATCCTTCTCAAACTCTTTCAAAAAACTGCAGTGGGAGAGACTCCCAAATTCTTTCTACGAAGGCACCATCACCCTCATACCAAAATCAGAAAAACAAATCACAAAAAAAGTATAGACCAATATCACTGATGAACATAGATGCAGAAATCCTGAACAAACTACTAGCAAACAGAATCCACCAGCACATTAAAAGGATCATACACCATGATCAAGTGGGATTTACCCCAGGGATGCAAGTATTCTTCATTATACGCAAATCAATCAATGTGACATACCACATTAACACAGTAAGGAATAAAAACCAGGTGATTATCTCAATAGATGCAGAAAAAGCTTTTGACAAAATTCAACACACATTTATGATAAAAACTCTCCAGAATATGGGCATCGAGGGCACCTACATCAACATAATAAAGGCCATGTATGATAAACCCACAGCAAGCATCATACTCAATGGTGAAAAACTGAAAGTATTTCCACTAAAATCAGGAACAAAACAAGGATGTCCACTCTTGCCACTCTTATTCAACATAGTTTTGCAAGTCCTAGCCACAGCAATCAGAGTAGAAAAATAAATAAAAGGAATTCAAATTGGAAAAGAAGAAGTAAAACTATCACTGTTGGCAGATGACATGATACTATACATAGCAAATCCTAAAGATGCCACCAGAAAACTACTAGAACTAATCAGTGAATTTGGTAAGGGTGCAGGATACAAAATTAATGCACAGAAATCTCTGGCATTCCTATACACCAACAACAAAAAATCAGAAAGAGAAATTAAGGAAACACTCCCATTTACCACTGCAACAAAAAGAATAAAATACCTAGGAATAAAGCTGCCTAAGGAAGCGAAAGACTTGTACTCAGAAAACTATAAAACACTGATGAAAGAAATCAAAGATGACATAAACAGATGGAGAAATATACCTTGTTCTTGGATTGGAAGAATCAATATTGTGAAAATGACTACACTACCCAAAGCAATCTACAGACTCAATGCAATCCCTATCAAACTACCAATGGCATTTGTCACAGAATTAGAACAAAAAATTTAACAATTTGTATGGAAACACAAAAGACCCTAAATAGCCAAAGCAATCCTGAGAAAGAAACACAGAGTTGGAGAAATCAGCTCCCTGACTTCAAACTATACCACAAAGCTACAGTAATCAAGACAGTATGGTACTGGCACAAAAACAGAAACATAGATCAATGGTACAGGATAGAATGCCCAGAGATAAACCCACGGACATATGGGCACCTAATTTAAAACAAAGGAGGCAAGAACATACAATGGAGAAAAGACAGCCTCTTCAATAAGTGGTGCTGGAAAAACTGGACAGCTACATGTAAAAGAATGAAATTAGAACACTCCCTAACACCATACACAAAAAGAAACTCAAAATGGATTGATGACTTGAATGTAAGACCAGACACTATAAAACTCTTAGAGGAAAGCATAGGAAAAATACTCTTTGACATAAACCACAGCAAAATCTTTTTTGAACCACCTCCTAGAGTAATGGAAATAAAAACAAAAATAAACAAATGGGACTTAGTTAAACTTAAAAGCTTTTACATAGTAAAGGAAATCATAAACAAGACGAAAAGACAACCCTCAGAATGGGAGAAAATATTTGCAAATGAAACAACAGACAAAGGATTAATCTCCAAAGTATACAAACAGCTCATGGAACTCAATATCAAAAAAAGAAACAATTCAGTTAAAAAATGGGTGGAAGACCTAAATAGACATTTAACCAAGGAAGACATACAGATGGCCAGAGGCACATGAAAAGATGCTCAACATCACTATTAGAGAAATGTAAATCGAAACCATAGTGAGGTATCACCTCATGCTGGTCAGAATGGCCATTATCAAAGAATCTACAAACAGTAAATGCTGGAAAGGGTGTGGTGAGAAGGGAACCCTCCTGTGCTGTTGGGAATGTAAACTGATACAACCACTATGGAAAACAGTATGGAGGTTCCTTAAAAAACTAAAAATAGAACTACCATATGACCCAGCAATCCCACTACTGGGCATATACCCTGAGAAAACCATAATTCAAAAAGAGACATGTACCACAATGTTCATTGCAGCACTATTTACAATAGCCAGGACATGGAACCAACCTAAATGTCCATAGCTGGATAAAGAAGATATGGCACATATATACAATGGAATATTACTTAGCCATAAAAAGAAATGAAATTGCGTTATTTGTAGTGAGGTGGATGGACCTAGAGTCTGCCATACAGAGTGACGTAAATCAGAAAGAGAAAAACAAATACTGTATGCTAACACATATTTATGGAATCTAAAGAAAAAGAAAATTGTACTGATGAACCTAGTTGCAGGGCAGGAATAAAGATGTAGACATAGAGAATGGACTTGAGGACATGGGGTGGGAGGGGAAGCTGGGGTGAAGTGAGAGTAGCACTGACATATATACACTACTGAATGTAAAACAGTTAGCTAGTGGGAAGCAGCAGCATAGGACAGGGAAATCAGTTCAGTGCTTTGTGATGACCTCGAGATGTGGGATAAGGAGGATGGGAGGGTGGCTCAAGAGGGAGGGGATTTGGGGACATATGTATGCATATGGCTGATTCACTTTGGTGTACAACAGAAACTAACACAGTCTTGTGAAGCAATTATACTCCAGTAAAGATCTATTAAAAAATAAAATAAAAAATAAAAAGAAATGTAATTGGGAATCACTGTATTGTACATCTATAACATAGGATATTGTACATCAACTATATTTCAATTAAAAAATAAATTTAAAAATATGCATGAAAAGGATACACAATGAAACATCAAAAGTATCTTGAATGTAGTTACTTTGCCTGGATGTTGCCCAACTTATATGTTTTCGCACGTGGAATATAACATAAACTAACAGAGTATTGTGAAGCAACTATACTCCAATAAATATCTATTAAAAATTGTTAAAAAGGCAGTTGAGGGACTTCCCTGGCAATCCAGTGGTTTGGACTCTGCGCTTCCACTGTGGGGGCACGGGTTTGATCCCTGATTGGGGAGCTAGGATCCCACAACCTGCGCAGCACAGCCAAAAATTAAAAATAAATAAATAAATAAATAAATAAATAAAAGAATTAATGACTGAAAGAATGTGAACATGTACTTACAAAACAACAGTAATTGGGCTAGGAGAACTGGTAACAATTTAAACAGTAAATCTGCCATAATGTAGTCACAGAATCTTTATTTCCTCACTGAAGAACATAGATAAGTGCTGATGCACAGTCCTGAGTTGTTTTACAGATACTAACACCACCACCAGATGGAAGAAGTTAACTGCATGATAACCATGAGCACATAGTCCCCAGACTGGCTGGAACCTGAGGATTGATAATGTTAACCCCTGTGACACACCCTGTTACATCACCATAAACCAATCACAGAACTATGCATAAGCTGATCAGGCACCTGGAGACTCCTCTCCTTCACCTTGCCTTTAAAAGCTCTTCCTTGAAACCCATTGGGGAGTTCCATCTTTTGAGCACTAGCTGCCCATACACCTTGCTTGGCCCCTGAAATAAATGATGCACTTTCCTTCACCACAACCCACTGTCAGTAGATTGGATTTACTGTGCGAGGGCAAGTGGACCCAAGTCTGGTTCAGTAACAATAAGATCCTACAGGTTCTCCCATACCATGTAAAATTAGGAGATAAAAGTAGCACAAATAACTCAATTCCTGTTCTAGAGACTGAGTTACCTGGAACTCTCCTGATTCTTGAAAGTTTCATTTCAATTCTGTAGTTACCATAGTACATTTATAATAATATATTCCTTCTCATATCAAGTTGAACTGAATGCCTGCCAAACACAGCTTAGATGGTTCTAATTAATTTAAGTTCAATGTCATTTAAGTGTTTTAAAATTTAAATAGCATGTCACACTTTATGTGAAGTACTTACTAATTATTCTTTCCAGTGGTGGACCAACAGTGGGGCAGGGAGAGTGGTTTGTCTAAGCTGTGGGAAAAAAAAAGATGCATCGTCTATGGGAAATTTGTAAGCAGTGATAAAATCAATTCAATGTTGGCCTGTTTTATTTTTCAAAAACTCATTTTGTTTTGGTAATCTTATTAATATCACTGATTAAACATTCTTCCTGAAAAAAATCATTTGTTGGTTAAGACAACTGCTATAGTTAATACTGATTGAAAACATATAATTGAGCTTCTAATTAGTGCATTTACGTTACTTATAGTTTAGTAAAAAATTGTAGTGCATGCAAATGTTAATTTGGAGAACTCCCAACAATACATTGAGCCCTAGACACAGTACAGCTTTGCCACATGAATCCCCATGGAGAGTTAGTTCATAATATTTAGAATTATTTGAGCTCACTCAGGGTACAGTTCACAACTCTAAGCCTTGTGGTGCTCCATATTCAATTTCAATGTTTAGATATAAACAACAATAACAGTGACTGTAAATACAAAGAAACAGAACTCTCATTACTTCCATGAAATCACTGTGCATAGCATTCTTTGAACCGGTAGAGTGCACTTTTTGGCAGTGTCTATCATTTTGTATTTATGTACTTTCTTCAAAAAATACATTAATGTATTAAAAATCCTTTCTCTTTCCCATTTCTTATACTATATGATTACTTTCAATTATGTATATATGGTTCTTAATTTATGTATTATTTTTACTCACATGATTATTAATATAAAATAAAATGTCCCATGCCTTCCTTTATGGCCATTGTTATTATTTGTCTTTTTTCATGATTCTTAATGAAGAAGCTGGTTAAAAATGATCTACTAACAAAAGTGTCAAATATGCTCTGCTCCTTCTTCCCTAAGAAAGTCAAGCTATGAGGTAGAGATAAGACGAAAACATATACACACACACACACACACACACACACACATACACACCTAAGTAAGATAAAAATATGTGGGTTAGCTGTGAAAAGTATGTTTCAATATTTTTTTTCTTATATTTATCTTTCTGAGTCAGTAAAATTCTAATATCTCAACATTTTATATCTAACTACTATTTCCAAAATGGCATGAGTATTTGTTTTCATTTCTATTTTCTTTATTTCTATTTTCTGTAAGTTGTTTCTACAAACGCTTTTAAAAAAGGAAAAATGGCCACCAGCACCTGTCTGGTTTTGAGAGGCAAGATCTTATCACTGACAGCTAATCAATAAAAACAAATGAAAAGTAATAACATCAGACTTGAGAAGTAAGGTTTTTATTCCCAGCCTGAAGTGAGGGTTCACCAATATGCTAAAATCAATCAATCTTTCCCTCAGACTGAACCTAAATCCTAATCGTTAAATCTTTAAAAGTACCATATGCAGAGCATTCTGCTGCTTGCACTCAGAGCACAAAATAAAACAGACTGTCACTGCCATTCTCCCCCTTCAGCTCTTATAACCAAGACAGATCACCGTGCAGGATAAACCTGACCCTGAGAGTAGAGGGAGCAAGGCATCCACATAGCTTTTCTTGCTAAGCAGATTATAAGCAACCTCCTTGCACCCACTGTGATGAAAGTCACTCTGAGGTTTCTGAGAAGCAGGCAGTAAGCTGATTAAATGCAAAGTTGGATAGTGATCAGATACACTGGAAATAATGGCCAAAGGGCTGGAGGTGGACTTGCATATGCATCATAACCTATCAATAATAAGACATGAAGTAGAGTGCATGCCTTTGCTGGAAATTGTTTACTTCATCATATGACAGAAACAAAAATCATAAAAGCTTCACAATGATGTTTGGAAATTTTCTTGTATATGCAACTTGCATATATTTGATTCTTCAAAAAAATGTTAAGAAACCATTATTCTCTGCATGCACCTTAATTCTGCTTAATCATGAGTCTGCCCTGAACCTTGCCCTTTAGCACTCTCACAGAGTTGTCCTAATCATCCAACACAGTTAATCAATGCACTTAAAGAAGTCAGAGTATGCAGTATAAAATAGGATATTTGGCAAAACTAATAAGACACATATTCTCATAAAAGCTCCAAAACAATCTTATTTATTTTATTCACTAATTCCTTCTTACATATACTAGAATACATGTTTACTTACTTACCTTCACATGATCAGATTTCAATGACTAAAAGAATTATTTTTTTTACGTAATTTCTCATAGGACAAGTGAAATATATCATTTAGCAAATAGGATATTTTCCAATGACAGTTATGTCAAAAATTATTTCTCTGCAGAATGGGTAAAAAATAACTTGGTTTTCTACAGTTCTATTCATTTTAGTATAGTCTGTTAATGGGTTAAGTTATTTAGCTTTCATTTTATCTTCTTCTGGCATTTTTTCCCTCCACCTCTGAGAAAAATACCAAAACTTTGATTTTCATTCTAGAGAGCAAGACAAGAGAAAAACACCTTATTTCAGAGAAAAGTGATTGCACCTGCAGCAATGTTCCTGACAACAAACAGCATGAAGAGTCCGCCTCTCTCTCCTTTCCAAGGCCTCCATATTCACTGTCCTGAATTTAGCTGTCTTAATTCTATTATGTTCTTCATAATTTGGCCATAGGATGGATTCAGAGAATCACAGGTTATTGGATCTAGGTAGGCCTGGAGAGACTATCTGATTTTATGCCCTATTATTCTACTGAGGCACCTTGAGGCCCAGAGAGGGTAAGAACTTTAGCAGGGTCATAAAAATTTACTTTTCATAGTTACCTGCAATCAAACAGACCTAAGTTTACCATCTAGATGCTTTTAGCTCAATCTGTCTTCTATTTTTCTATATCTTATCTATCTATCTATCATCATCATGTATCTACATAATAGTGTGTATGTAATGACCAAGTACTTGCATTTACCCATTATTGACCCACCGACTTGACTTAATTCAATGGTAGCCAGGCTTTTCTCCCCTCTATAGGCTCACTCTTCAGCTTAAGCAAGCACAGAGAAAAATAGCACTCTCCCTTAAACCTCATTCGAAGAATTGACTGACGGCAGAAGAGAATATATTCCCGTTAAACACTTCTATCATGCCATCTCCTCACTTCCATCTGCTTGCCCCCCTCCGTCACAGAGTGCTTGCTAGCCCTGCTTACACTTCCCTATAAAAGAAAAGCCTTTTTTCTGACTAATTTTGAGACATTTCTAGATCTAGTGCTCCAAGTATTCTCCCTATTGCAATAGTCTTTTTGGATAAAGTCTCAAAAGAGACTCCTCTCAAAAGAGGAGTTTCTACTCACCAGTTACCAATTTTTAACTTCATTCCTTTCCATATTCCTGTAGTATGAGTTTCACACTTTCAGTTTACAAAAACTGCCCTCTTCAAGCTCACAAGTCTGTTCTAATAGCCTATTCTCAATTCTCAACCTGCCAGTACTCTTACAATGCAATTGTACTGCAACTGCCCCTTTTATATAATACATATCTTGGCTTTCATGAGAATAATATTTCTACTTTTCCCTCATGACTATATCTAACAGTGTAATATACAGGACCTTCAGTCCTTCATTTCCTTGTCTCCTCTGTTGATAACTTTTCCTATTTGGTCACAATTGATCAAAGTTTCTTTCACAGATTCTTATTCTTGAGAAATCATAGTTTTTTTAAATCTGGAGCTTCCTTTCAAAAAAGGTTTACTTTTTATGATCTTCTGAGATATTTAAATTATAAATTTCTATCTTCATAGGTAAATATCTAATCCGCATGTTGACACTTATTCCAAAGTTTTGACCATGTAAGTAAAAATGATGATATTTCCGTAGAAATAAATGAACATATGCAAGCTGCTGCTGATGAGCTAAGGTAATCCACAGTAAGAGAATTTTCGAATGCTTCTGAAAACTCTTATAATTTTTACAAGGTGTGGTATCTCTCCACAAAATTTTCTATATTGAACTATGTATTTTGTAATTTCTTTGACATTCTTAAGTAGTAGTGACTCTGTGGCAAGTTCACTAATTTAGATACGGATTTATTCCAATATGGCTTGTAAATAATATCCTCATTGGAGCTACTCCACCAGATGAAAATAAATCTGTGAAATAATATATTTTTTCTTTCAGAAGCTGTGTGGATTTTGAAATTTAAATGTCAGCAGGTTGTGACTACTTCCAAACCAAGACACATATTAGCAAGACAACAACCACGTGTTTTTTGTTTTGTTTTGTTTTGTTTGCAGAATTGTTTCTCAAATATAGATCCACTGATCACTTGTATCAGGCTTACACATGGGGTATGTGTGTGTGTATTTTAAATACAAATCCTTGGGCTCCACACAGAACAGCTCAATTATAATTTCCTGGACGGGGGCTTGAGTCTTTTTTTTTTAATAAGCTGTCCTGGTGATACCTCTTATGTACCTTAGAGTATGATAATCACTGACATTGAAAAATGAATTAATTTAACTCATATTTAACCACATATCTAGAGGGTGTTAAGAGAGAACACAATCAGTGAGAAAGCATACTCAGCTCTCCATTTAGCCCAGTAAGGCACATCAGCTGTAGGTCTTCCAAGCTTTAAAATCCTCCACTGTCACCGGTCTCAAATCTGCTAGCACCTATAACAGTAATGACCCCAGAAGACACTGCCATGGTTGTGACTGCTGGGTGGGGTGGCAGAGACAGCAACAGACTGCAGGGCCCTGCTCACAGGTTGGGAAGTGGGCGTGCTTCCGGTTTCAGTCCTTTCAGCAGAAGCAATGGTTCTAACCTTGCAACTGTTTCACTCATTACCACCTGAAGTCCTAGCCAGTCTTTCTGGACAGCAACCCCATGACCTGAGATGAATCATACCTCCCAACATCTCTTTTGAAAATGAAATGCAAATTATTCTCTGTTCAAAGGATATAAAATTTTGCATATGACATCTTCAGATCCAATGGGTAAGCTTCAGTGGTCTATATATCCTTTGAAATTGTCTGTACAATATTGTCAGTTCCTATGAAATTTTGCATTTCAGATTAAGAACTGTATCTGGTATACTTTTTTGAGTCTCTTAAGAATTAAAATGTTTTTCTTATTTCCTAATTGGGCCAATAATTTTACATGTCTTAGCCTAAGTTTACTCATTTGAAAATGATGTTTAGCTAACCTCAGTCTTCAAAATTTATTAATTCAATTTATTGTTGTATCCCAACTCCTAATATATAACAAAGTGGTATATTAATATTGTCTAATTTGTATTGGGTTAATCAAATGGAAGACTAAGCACATGCTCTAGGCAGCAGCAAAACAGACTCCAAAATGATTTTGTAATTAATTGGATATTAAACATATTTTTAAAAGAAGCCACTATAGGAAACAAACTGTTACTAGGGTCTTTTATTCTTCTTACATAATTAAACATTTTTGTCATTGAATTATAAATGGCTGCAAGAATCTCCACATATTTTTATATCTGGGGCACCTAAATGCCTAATCATATATATGCTAATTTCTTATGAGCAGACTTTTACTTAGTCACTTATTCTTTGATTATATCAGTAATAATTGATTATATAAACCTAACAATTAGTATTGGCATTTAATTTACAACAGATGCTCTAGCCATGACTTAAGGTAATATACTGTCATTCTGTACAGAAAACATTCATATTCAATTGTTTTTCGTAAGTTAGCAGGCCTGCTATTCTACTTTTGAATATATGGTCATTACTACATAATACTGAATCTGTATAAAGCTGGTGAAATGTTATCAGTTAAAATGACACAAGTTCTCTAATTATAAAATGAGCATAACTGATTGCTAAAATTTTACATATATTTATAGAAATAATGAATAACCATAGGGGTTGAAGTTAGAAAGGAAGGCAAAATATTAAAGCCAGGTGAAATATATGAAATATGGAAACGCCATATTATTGAAAGGGATATTCTGTATGCATAAATCATTTTAATCCAATATGTTAAAACAGGTTTTGAAGTAAAACTTCCAAGGTTACATCAATAAGAATTTAATAGCAAAATAAAATGAGTATCATAGAATATTACTCTACTATTTTTACAATACAAAGTAGCCATTTTTTCCAATTTTATTGATTGATATTTCAATTCTTTATGATCGTTCAATCGAAGTCACTGGAAAATGATAATATACTTTGCATCCTATGTGTGAAACATCCAAAATGAGACATTAGATCGTGCCACTCCTTCCAAAGTAAAAATATAACATGATTCACACATGAAGAGTGCTACTGACTAGACTTCAATGTTTATTTTTGTTACATTTATAATCTTTTGCAAGGAGGTGATGAATTTGTTACCAATTATATATACATACCTCACCTTTTCCTTGTAGTAACCACCAACATAAATTTGTGAAAGGGATTATCATTATAAGGGTACAATCTAGAGTAATAATTTCCCCTCTGTACAAAGTTAACTGAAACCCACATGGGGTGACTTTTCTAAATGAGTTTGATTAGTATCCAATAAAATAAGAAAAATAATTTTAGCTAAGGCTTTTCAGAACTTAACCATGATGGGTGAATAATGGCTGCAGGCAGATGTCTAAAGCAAAGATGACACAGTTAACATGTATATACAAGGTGCTAATGAAATGAGGCAATAATGTAAATGAAACATAAAGAAAATGAAAGTTTAATGCTAATATCTGGCATAATGTGATCTTAGTAAGCATTTTCAAATAATAAAAAGAGGGTCTTATTATTTTCAGAATTGGCAAAAAATAAGATGTGGTCTGTGATAAATCTTTGTACACTGATATACACAGCAGAAAAGTGAAAAAATTAAAATGAGTAATTTATAAATTAGGCAGTTAGCAATTATATTTTTTTTTCATAAAAATAAAATGTGCGAAACATCTGAGGCATAAAATATAAAATCAGTAAAATCAATACAAGTTCATTCACTGTACCCTCTCCCATTCAATGTACATTTCTACTTTCATTTATCTTCCCCTCTCTCTCTCATCAAACATCTTAAAAATCAGTTTATATTTAAGATCTTTAATTTCTTCTTTCCTATTCACTTTTCAATTACTGCAAAATTTTTCATGGCGCTCTCCTCTTCCTTTTAATATCCTTTATTCATAATTCCACATCTGTATTTCCCATTTCAACACTGATGTTTCCAAATCTACAGCTTCATCTCAGAACTCACTATTGAGTATCTGACCTACATTTTCAGTTTAGAGTACTATTAATACAAAAAATTTAACCTAATCTGACTATAAGTGAACAGCCTAATCACCATTTCCCCTTTATCTATATTTTATAGTTTACCATTTCTCGAGTCATTATTAGAGGTCATAATACTATTCTCTCTTCTCCTCTTCCTGCATTCCATTAGTCATAAGGTGTGAATTTCTCTTTTAAATACCTATGCTTCTGTTTTTTCATTCATTCCATTAATCTTGTTTTAATTCCTAACTTCTCTAGGATTTCCTATCTTTTGGATTTCACAAAAATTCAATCTATGCTATCAGGCTGATGTTTTTTAAAGACATAATGACCATATTCCTCCCTTAATATTCTTCATCAATCTACAATGTCATCATGAGCCTTTGGGATAAAACTGTTTATTGTTAGTCTCTATTTGCACAGTGAGTAAAATGTAATAGTTGATTGGAAATCCTTTTTTTTTTTTTCAGTATTATTGTAATCTCATTGATACTCACAGTTCAGTTAAATCTGGGGAAAATTAGAACCTATATACAAAAGCTCAGGTGGTAATAGGACAGGCATTGGCAGTAATGGTAAGAATTTTGCAATGGCAGGAACATTTGAACTGTGGACACTTTACTGCAAAAGGCTCAGAGGGAGAAAAACACCAGTAGATATGTGTCATGCCAAATGTGGGGAAGTCAGTATAAATTAGGGTAGAACAAATTGTAGTCTATCTTGTTGTCTGGGTAGTTATGTGCGTAATTAATGATTTTACTCCCACCCTCATCACCAGTAATTCACTTTTTCATTTGCTCAGTAAGTACTTTTACAGATGTCTGTTATTCTTGGGCACCATTCTAAGCATGGAAATCCACGAGGAAGACATTTGAGTCAAGAGTAGAGGATTTAATGGAGTGGGATCATAGAGATATAGGAATAGGGTGAGGTGGAGAAGATCATTCTAGCTATTAAGGGTAGAAAAGGCTTTTCGGAGCAGTGTCCACTGTGCACAATGAGTAGAGAGACAAGTGTGACTGGAGTAAAAGGGAAGTCGAAATAATTTGCTGAGCTTTTTATTTGTTGGATTAAAATCTTAGAAGACTGGCCCTCAGTTGCAAGACCCAGGAATCTGGAGAGTTAAATGTTTCTTCTTTCAGGTCCTATGTCCTCGGATATAATTGGAGATGACCTCAATAATCAACCACTATGATCTTAAAAGAAGAGTGCCAGAAGGACCCCGAAACACAAACCCTCGATATGAGAATTATAATGGAGGGGTTTATCTTGGTGAGCTGGAGGATTTTTTTGTTTGAATCCTCCAACATATAAATCTTCCAAGTCTCTGTGCATCATGTCATTTATAATTTAGTCTTTTTTAAAAAATTGCTTCCCAGAATTGCTCTTCTTCCTTTGAGAATTCTACCAGTAACTCAAGATAGGATATTCTCAGTCATATTTTACTCCTCTCATGTATAACTGTTAAAACATCGTATCTTATTGATTTCAAAAGTAACATGTAAAAAAGAACACTCCATATTGGATCTATTCCTTTAGCTCTAACCTTTGTGCTCTGTTGCCTGTGCTCAGTCATGCTCGCTCTGCACTTTGAAAAAGAATGTTGCCTATCACCTGAAAGATACATGATAGCCCATTCTCAATACCCTGCCTCCCAGCCTTGACCTTTTAAGGTATAACACTTTTCGATTCATATAAAGATTTTTTAAAAAATGCAGAACAGAGAATAACATGTCTTGTTGGAGGTTTATAGGAACATCTTCACCAGACCTATGTAGACAGCTACAAGAACAAAGGATTATCACATCCCCTCCAGGGATCTGGCCTGAACCAGGAAGTCTGCAACAACCAGCCACACCACCTCCCTTTTTAATATAAAAGAATTCTAACTCAGGTAAAATGATTCTTTGGACACTAGTTCACCATCTTCTCAGTCTGCTGGCTTTCCAGATAAAGTTGTTATTCCTTGCCTCAACACCTTGTGTCTTGATTTTATTGGCCTGTTGTGTGGGAAGCAGTACGAGTTTGGACTCACTAACAATACTCATTCTAACATATACATTTTAAATATAATGCTTAATTTTATGAATAGGTAAGGGCACATATAATCAAGCTCCATGATCACATATTAAATAATAATTTTGGTGACCAAAATATAAACAGCATACCATTCACTGTTTTTTAAGTAGCACTTCCTGCTCTACACACAGGCTAATACTCCAAGGCACTTCAGCAAACATATCTGTGTTTCACAAAGGATTGACCTTTTGTATAATTGGATAAGTTTTCACAATATGCTGTGAAAGCTCTTAATACTCAAAATATGTAAGACATTGCCTCTTCTAAGTGTCTGAAATTCAACCATAAATATTTTGCCTAAATGAGGTCTTATATGAGATGTCAATGTATAGTGACTTATCAGATTTTTCCCCTTATAACCAGCATTGCACATGGGGTGGAAATTTTGATAAAAGAGATGAGTGAATAATCATATTTTGAGGGCACTGCCTCAGGTGGGCAGACCTCAGAGGGTAACTGGGTGTTATATATTAAGCAGCCAGTATATTAGAGGAAAACTCAGGACCTAAGTGGTGACTTAAGTGACAGGAGAGGAGAACAAGGTTTTAAGTAAGTTTTATTTAAAATTATTATTTTTGCAGAATATGTATTAAAGCAAGTGTTCCTTGAATGCTTTTTTCCATTTAGTAAAGTGACTTCCATCAGTAAGATAATATGACTTTGAATAGTAAGGTGGTTTTATATGGAGGTTTTAAGGGAAGAATGTTGATTTGGAGGGGCATGAAGACATATCTATGGGTTATCAAGTTTATCACCTTGCATTTACAAGGTGGCTCTAGGGATGGAGACACGAAGATAGCTATGAGGGAATTCAGTGGAACTCTCTGAAGACTAGGATTAATGTCTACCTCCAGTGAAGCAGAGAATGGAATGGTGATGAGACAAGTTTTTATATGAATATTTCAGCATGCCACATAAAGTAATACTACAGACAATGTTCCTACAATTTGTCTTTCTTTGCCTCGTTTACTGTAAGCTTTGTGACCTGCACTTTAAATTATTTGCCCTCCTTGGAGATTTATGCGTAAGTTAAAATTTTGCTTAGTTATATGGTATAACATTGATTTAAAAATCCTTGTATTTCAAATTTTCTCCTTTGAGCACTTATTACAGTATATTTTAAAAATGACTATGCTGGCTCTGCACAGTACTGTTTTGTTCTAACATGGTTTTTGTACATGATTTCAAATTGAAGTCATTTTAAAAACTGATTCTACTTCCCAGTGACAGCTCATGTAATTAAAAATAAAGTTTCTATGATACATAGAGGACTGACATTGTAAAATACCACTTTAGTCATCAGGTCTTATTTATTAATACCTGTTTTTTATTTAATAGTCAGCTGTGACAACAACTTCAACACTAATGCCAGCAACAAATAATTGTGTACTTTATTGACACTGCCATGAGTTTGTGTGTGTGTGTTGTGTATGCGTGTGTATATCTTATGAATGTACATATTTGTGGAGGTCATTTTGTACAAATTTTACTTGGGAAGATTCTTAGTATGAGTAGGCAGTTTCAAACTTTCCACACTTCATAAATAATTCATACACTTACATCTTGTCCATTTCTGTTTTGTTTATTTAGCACTGTGACGTGATGATGAGCATTATTGAAAGGACAGAGGTTCTTTGTCACAAGGGAGACAAGTTCTGGAATAAATGGTTGTAATCGTAATTTTGAGTTTCTCCAAAAGTAGAGATGATTTGAAATGACTTCATTGTCAAGAAAGTGATTATCGTGAGTACTAAGTTCCATTTGTGACTGGACTTAACATTACAGAAAGGTTATGATCATATTAGCATGTTTTTCATTTTTATTCCTAATCAATCTTGTTTTGGTAGTCTTTTGTGCTAATAATTGTCAAGATAAGTCACAGTGATGAAAAAAGGACTGGATGACATAAACTAATTGTTTAACACTAAATACGTTTATCTCCTTTAGAATGACATTATTTTATTTTTCAGATGCACAATATCCCCTAGAATGTTAAACAATGTCTCAATGAATGACTATGACTTAGAGTAAGACCAAAATAACTGTCTATGTTTAGCAATGAAACATCATCAGAAACAAGCCTTTTTTTACCTTTAAAGAATACAGATGAAACTACTTTATAGTACTTTAGGATACAGAATGAAAGTAAGCACTATCAATTAATGTATTTATACATTATTATGCCATAAAAGAAGGACAAGACCAGTGAAGAGGAAGAATAGTGTAATAAAGCCTAGTGACATATACAGTTATCAAATTGGTCTTTGAAACATGTAACACAAGATTTATCTTACATACTGCCTCACCACCCTTTAGAGCTGGTACTAGTTGCAAACTGCCTTCAGCCATTTTTTGTAATAATTGTCATGTTATTTTAATAATAAAAATGGTCTTAGATTATTAGAAATTGATGAGCACTGCTATGGTCTGAATGTGTTCCCCCTAAATCCATATACTGAAGTCCTAATGCCCAATGTGATGGTACTGGAGGTGGGGCCCTTGGGAGGTCTGCGACTCAGAAGAGGGTCCTTATCCAACCATACTAGTACCCTGATCTTTGACTCCCAGCCTCTAGAACTGTGAAAAATAAATTTGTTTTTTATAACCTAACCCAGTCTGTGGTATTTTGTTACAGCAGCATGAATGGACTAAGGAACTTTGTTTCTTCTCCTCACTACGTCTCTAACAGTTTACATGGTACAACATAATAAAGTTTCTAACAGAATCCTACTGCCAATATAAATAGGTAGCAGGCATCATGAAAGCAGACATACAACCAGTAAGGTACCCACTTTATTTCTTTTGATGCCCTCTGATAAGAAACGCTTTGTAAAAGTGTCAATCTGAGTAGAATGTAGCCATGTTCTTACAGTAAGATGAGACTCATTATAGTCTGGACTTCTCAACTATAATGGATGCAGTTTGCTCTTTTGACAAAAAATTATCTATAATGTGACTTTCACTATTATAATATTAAAATTCATTGCTAATGTAATAGGAAAGAACAAATCTGACTCCATATTGGATCCATTTCTTTTACCTTAACCTTTGTATTCTATTGCTTTTGCTACGTTAATCACTAAAGCAATGGTGCCTACAGCTTAAAGTATACATAATGGCCCATGTCTGGGAACCCTGTGTCCCATGCCTGAGTGTTAAGCTAAAATACCTTTGTTTAGCTCACAGGATACATCTTGACCTGCCCCACCTGTGAATGGCTACAGGAAATAAGAAATTAACATCCCCTCCAGAGTCTGGACAGAACCAGGAAATATTTGGAACAACTTATAGCCATTTTTCTTTACCTCCTCACCTCCCCCTCTCTGATCTATTAAAGAAACTAGCAACCAAACCTGGGCAAGATAGTTCTTCAGGACTCTAGTACACCATCCTCTTGGTCTGCTGGCTTTTTGAATAGAGTCACTATTCCTTCCCCCAAAAACTCTTCTCTCATTTATTGACCCGTTGTGTGATGAGCAGTAAAAGCTTGGCTTCTGTAACACTAATATAAATTTCCTATACACTTTATTTAAAAAAAATAAAATGAAGATTTTGTCATGATGTAAGGGAGAGATAAAAGAAACACAACTTATAGCATAATTATGCCTAAATTCTCAGGTATGACTAAACTGATACACGTAATAGACAGATGTATACACCAATTTATAAGTGAAATAGTTTGTTTTAAAAAGTCCTTTTGTACAAGATGTATAAGAAAATTTAAAAGCAGAGGTACAAGTGGACATTAGAGTAAAAGTAGTTATTGGGAAAAGTAACAAAGCACATGATTTAATTGTATATGATAAGAAAAAAGAAGAGCATAAGCTTAAATAACATGTTATAAAAAATGAGAAATCAAGCTGAAGGAGGAACATGAACTATGCTATTCCTGCAGATGACTTGGAACTTATTTATAAGTGCAGTGACAAAATAATTATTGATATTATGATGTAGGATGGTAAAATGATGAATTAGCACAGAAAACCTATCTTCTGTTTTGAAATCCCATAGTATACTGAGAAATATATCCAGCCTCCAGTGGTTAAAAAAGACCTTGGAGGCCATATTGTTTGATAAATGATAAAGAATAGAGGATTAACTGGGAAAAGAAGCATTGGGTGAAATGCTATGATTGTTTGTATGGAGAACTCTGGGGAGAACATCACAGTAAGACTGGAAAAAAGCAGACAATGTGAAAAAACATAAAAAGAGTCAATATGCAATTTTTACATTAATATTTTACCATTGTGCTACAAATGTTTAAATTTGCAGAAATAACAAAAATGAGAAATATTTTGAAAATTACCTTTACTAATGAGATTAAATAATATTGTTGCACTGCATGTCTTTCCAAATTTAAAATTTCCTGTTCATAGGAGTCTCAAAAATCTTCTTAGTCTTATTTGAGTATAAAACCTTTTGCAATTAGATTAAATTTGCATTCACCTCAAAGTCATTTTTTATTCCAATATTTTCTATAAAGAGTGCCAAAACATTCTATACCATGTTTTTATATCATAAAGGTACAGAAAGCTTAAAATTAACAAAGCATAATTTTAATAGCATCCAAATAAGAACAAGGTTAGTTGTAAATCAGTGTATGTAAGTATATCCTTTTATAATGCAGTAGAACAGGAAATTTTTTTTTTTTTTTGGAACTTAACAAACTAACCAGGATTTAATTTAGTGATGACAAAGTACAGAGGAAGTCTGGTGACAAACGACCCTGAATCTTCCTAATACTGATATACATATGTACATGTATGTGTATGTATATACACCACTTGACGCCATATATATGTATATGAACATGTGTATAACCCTAAAATATATGTAATGTATTTTAATATCTGTGTGTACCTGTATATATGTATTCAGATGTATGGCTTCAAGTGGTCCAACCTGCAAATATACCCACTGTTTACCCTTATCTATAAAGATGTAAATGCCAGATCAATGCTGTGTGTTTCTATAGCACATAAGCCAACACTTTCTCATCTCTTTTTGCTCCTTCTATTGATACTCTGCCTCTGCCTTCAACAAAGAGAGAAATAAGGAATATGTGCATCATTCAATGCACTTAACTTGAGATTAATTAAAGACAATGTTGTTTTAGGCTTAGTCACGTTCACGATCTATGTATGAGTTTAACTTGGAGAGAGGGGGAGCTGGTAGTTCCAGTGGGGAGTGCCCTTGCCAAAGACATGGTGCTGAAGACGTACAGGAATCTGGTCTCTGGGAGTATGTGCTACTCGCCTTTGTACTCACACTCTGGCCCACAGACCACCTTTCCAGTCTCAGTTGTGGGATGCCAGGGAGCCTCTGTAGTACTCAATAATGTCATCCTTGAGATTTGAGGGTTAAAGATTTGTAAACTCTTTGCTCACAGGTATGTTACACATTTCACAATTAAATGGTCTAAACTAAATTGTAAATGGGCAACTTCCTTCACCTCCCTCACAGCAGTGTCAGGGCTGTGGGCCCTGTAGTCTGACTTCCTGTTCATACTTCCTGACCTTGTTCTTACCTGCTGGAAGATTTTTTTTAAATTCCTGGCCATTCTCCTCCTTCCCTTTATTTTGGATATCCATGTGTTAAAGTATGTGTTTTTATTCTGAAGTTCTAACATGTGGGACCTCGCTGATCCTGCAGAGACTGCTCCTCCTAGAGCTAGCTAATTCCTCCAGATACTTTTCCCCATTGGGTGTGCCTTTCAATGCAAACCAGCCATTCCAGAGCCCAGACCCCTCAACTACTGACTTTATCAAGTTCTCATACTTCAAGACCCTTCTCTAGATACCAGGCAACTAAGGACAGCCCCTGCACTCTGAACTGCACTGAAATTATCCAAACTAGCTAATCTTAAACCTACTTAGCCTGCTTGCTTCACCTGGCCCGCTCCTCCCCATGAAACTTACAATATAGTCTTTGCCCACCCTTCCCGCCTCCATCCTTTTGCCTCTGACTCGATTCTACTCCATGTGGCCCTGTGGAGCATGGCGTGCCCTCATCTTACAGAACCGTAAGTAACTATCTCTTCAACGGCAATCATCTGATCTGTTGGCCTCATATCAGGATACTAAATCCTACATTTTAAAACAATACCTGAAAGTGTTAATGAGATGATAAATATTAAGAATTTAACAAAGCAAATCAGCCACTTCCAGAAATCAGGGTATCAGTGCACCCAGACAGATGCAATCTTTAAGTTGGAACGACCTGGAGAGTCATGGACAGAGAAAGAACAATACCAAGGAAGGGCTGTCCAGGTGAGCAAGTAGAAAGCAGGTATTTCAGGGGCCAAGGTGTGAGTAAGATCCCACTTACCTCCCCTTGTGGGAAACTGGAAGTTTCTTGAAGATTAATGTTGTTTTTAAATAATGTGTCTATGAAAACCATGGTCATTCCCTTCACCTTAATATGATTGATCCCTATTTTCCTTGAAGTTTCAGAAGACCTGATTAAGTACTTTGCATATATCTGGAAAGTGTTACATTATTTTTAATATTTAAATTTAAATTACATTTAGATATTTAATTATTGTTGGTTGAATAAGTGTCATAATAACACTTAATAGTGAATAAAATGTTTTTAAAAATGTACTTGAGTTAACTGTTTTAGTCCTTTGTGTAGAAAAACCTATTAAAAGTCTTCTGAACTGATTATGAAATTCTCAGTTATTCAAAGGAATGCTCTTAATGTTATTAATACCATAGATAACATTCCTTGATTTGTGAAGTCTCTCACTGAGATTCTTGGTTACAATGTGTCATATATGAAGAGGGCAATGTAATGCCAAAACACCTGATGCTATTTTTTTTATGTTGGCTCAATCTATGGTTCTGACCAATCCAAATGGTGGGTCTTTCTCTGCACAAAAAAGTAGCTGAAAAGACATTTTTTTACATGTTTCTGAAACATATTTTACTGTTTTAAATATTAAAAACAATGTTTCCGCTGAGACTTTTTACTCTTATAGACATTACAAATTCTGGCAGTAAAGCTTCAATTTTCAAGCAAGATGCTTTCATCAACTGGTAATGAAAATCTGCTTGACTAGATCTTATTATACAGTTGACACATATTTGACAGAGTTGACACACAGCTGACACTATATGACACCCATTTGAGATCTTTCACTCTCTTGTACATTCTTCTCTAAACACTGTCAATGCTTAATGGAATAAAATTATTTCATTAGATTATCTTCCATAATTATACTTGTTCAGCTGAAAAAGTATTTTTTAAATATTATGGGATTTCCACTCTTATTTTTCATATTCTCTATTATTCTGAAGAAAAGTAACCTTCATCCTCCAGATGGTAGAAGTATCTTATGCCTTTCCCAATTTTTTAAGCATATTTCCTCGCAAAATGTTTAATCTTGATTTTCCCTCTAATTAAAAAAAAAGAAATGCAGGCATGTTTGTAACTATGCATTTGTTAGTAGCATTATAAAACCTATTTGGAAGTATCAGTTGAAATATTATTCATACATTTTTTTCTTAGACGGCATTTGTAAAATTAAAACTAAATGGTTTTTTTCCTATGTATATGTTTTGAATCACATGAATGTTGCAACTATAAGTAAAGACTGATATAAGTGTTTTGTATTGGCAATAAAAATATACAGGCATCTCTGCCACTGGAGAAGTGATTTTCCCTATTAGTGAGCAAATCCTGGTATGTAACAAAATTACAGCTTTCCTTCGACTTACATATTTGTTTTCCTTTAAAAAAATTATTGTTTATTAAAATTTTGCAAAAAAAATACTGTTAATATATGAGAGAATTGCTTCTAGGCACAGATAAATATAAAGGGCATTTCTCTTAGATTAATGTGTGGATGTATATTTAAAAGCTGTCCAAGAAATGAAAAAGTTCTCATTTTTCAGGAATACCTAAAAAGATTCAGAAACTTGTGATTCTGGTCAAGATAGAATAATAGGAACCAGCTTTAACTTTCTGAAGTAATTTTTTTTTTTTTTGAAGTAATTTTAAAAATGATTAAAATATATTTTAAAATGTCATTCAGATACTGCATATCAAGTAGCCCAGTGCTATGATTTCTGTGAGAGGGGAAATGAATGAGACAAATCTTATGAAAACCCAATGAAAGTTTTGAGGTTCCAGGAAGGGAGGGGAAATATGGTGAACTCCCTGAGTTGAAGAGATGGAGTTGAGTCACGGGAGGACATGAGTTTTAGAGTTTGCAAGTCAAAGTACTGAAAAACAGAGAGTCAGAGGAAGGGAGGGATAGAGGGGGAGGAAAAGAGAGAGAGAGAGAGAAGGAGAGAGGAAGAAAGGGAAGGAGGGAGGCAGGTTGAGAGAGAGGGAGCCAGATATAGAAAGCAGCAGTGTCCCTGGAGAATTCAATCATGAAGAATCAGCATACTTACATAACAAAACTGAGCCTGGGAAACGAACCACATGAAATAAGCAGAGGGAATAACTCCTGGAGCTCAGGCAAAGCCAGGAACACTTTCTACTTCAACCAGCCATACTGGAAAACGTCATCATTCAAGAGAATCCAGGATGGTTTTTCCTCAGTAGTGGTGCAAAATTAGCCCTACACTAACAGTTGCTTTGGTTCCACCTAACAAAACTTAAAAGCAAGACCCAGATGGATCCCAGATGGATCAACTTTTTTCCAAGAATAACAAACCTTGCCCCAGAACAAAGTGAAATTCACAATGTCTGGTACCCAATAAAAAGTTATTATATGTGTATAGAAGCAGAAAAATATGAACTATAATTAAGAAAATATCAATCAATAGAAACAAATTGAGAAATGATAAAAATGATAGAATATAAGCAGGTAAGGACATAAAAAGATTATTAAATGTATTTTATATGTTCAAGATGGCAGAGGAAGGACTGAACATGTTAGCTAGACACATGGAAAATACAGACATAAAGGTCCAAATCAAACTTCTATAGATGAGAAATATAATATCTGAGATGAAAAATTCACTGGGTGGGAATAACAGCAGATTAGAAACTGCAGAAGAAAAAAGTAGATACTTTAAGATATAACAATAGATACTTTCTGAAATTGAAAATGGAGACAAAACAATGAAATCAAAAAAGAAAGTAGCTGTGAGCTGTGGGACAACTTTAAACAGCCTAACATAAACGAAGTCCTGGAAAGGGGTGGCACAGGAAAATATGTGAGAAAGTAACAGTCATATATTTCCTGAAATTAATGAAAAGTATAAATTCACAGATCCAAGATACTTGACCATTCCCAAATATTAGACCCTGAATAAAATTAAAAGGCAAATCTTAATCAAGTTCCTTAAAATCAATGATAAAGAGAATATCTGTAAAGCAGTAAATGGAAATAAACACATTACATGCAGAGGAACAAAAATAAGAATGACAACATAGTTTATGTTATAAATAATGCAAGCCAGAAAAGAGGAGAGCAGCATTTTAAAATTACTTAAACACAAAATAGCTGTTGACCTCGAATCATATTAACAACAATAAACCTCTTTCCAAAACAAGGGTGAAATAAATATGTTAGACATAAAAAAGCTGAAAGAATTCATGACCAGCAAATTTGTCCTGTTATAAATGTTAAAGGAGGTCTTTCGGGCAAAAGAAAAATGATACCAGCTATGAATCAGTATCTACACACAAAAAACTAAGAGCACTGGAAATGGTAAAAATATGAGTAAATTTAATTTTCTGTTATCTTTTAAAGTCTTTAAAAATAATTGACTGTTTAAAACCAAAACAGTTAAGTGTATTATGGAGTTTATAATACATGTAGAAGTAAAATGAATGACAAAAATTGCACAAAAACCAGGAGAGGTATAAAGGAACTATAATATTGTAAAGTAATTAAACTATACATGAAATGGCACAGTATCTCTTGAAGATATATGCTATTAACTCTAAAGTAACCACAGAAACACAAAACAAAGAGTTATAGTTAATATGCTAGCACGACATTAATAATACTTAATACTGAAGAAGATAGAAGAGGAAAATGAAGGGAACCAAGATCATATGCAACAAATTTAAAATAAATATCATGATATGACAGATGATATATGATAGATTTAATGCCAAATATTAGAAACAATGATCACATTAAATGCAGATATTCTAAACAACCTAATTAAGAGGCAGGTGTTGTTAACTGAATTAAAAAAATCAAACTGTATGATGCCTAAGAGAAAACTAATTTTAAAATGTAAAAAAATAAGTACATTAAAATAAAAATATTTTCAATATTAATAATCAAAAGAAAACTTGAAAAGCTATATTAACATCAAACAAAATTGATTTTACAGCAACAAATATTACCAATCATAAAGAAGTCTATTTCATGGTGATAGGAATCAGTTTGTATTTGCACTATCTTAAGGGCATATATTTGGCCTCTGTATTTGCATTTTATAAACTGATCAATTGAATTTCCTCCTAATCCTGGCCTTTTCTAAGGAACTACCATGCTTAAGAAACAAATAGTATATCAAAGAAAAACCAAGTACATGGTTAGATTGTAATTTTTGCACCATATGCTCTGGGTTGAAATGATTGATTATCGTCTGTCCTTGCGTGCCATTAGCATATACTTGACATTCAGTAAAGAACAAAAAATTTTAAACCTCAGTCACCTTGCTAATACTCTGAAAATGTGCAAGCACTTTTTAAAAAATAAGGAGCATGCAGTCAGCTTTATTGCAATGGCAGTATCCTTTGCACCCTTTTATTTTTAATCTTACTCACACACTCAAGGTTATGGCCCATTGTATCAGGTTTGTAAAGGGAATGGTGATGGATATGAAGAAACTTATCCTGACTTTCTGAATAATACTTTTAGAAGCTGTCTTGCAGAGCTGTTTAATTATGTAAGAGTGTGTGTAAGGCGTGTGTGTGTTATGTCTATCAAAATGGCCAATATGTTTTCACTAATCTTCCCTGTCCCTTATTAAAATAAACCATTTATTCACAGAGATGTAAACAATATTCCAATATAGTTTTCTAATGCTTGTGCAATTTATTTGAGCATAGGAGAATAAACACTACTTTGCATAGAATAACATTGTTGGACTGACACATTTAAGAAATTTGATTTCTAATATTGGCTTTACTATAATTTTGGGATGTCCTTGATTTTCTCTAGGTCATCAGAACTTTCCTGGCTCTGCCACTAAAGCAGTTACTCTTGGGATCACGGTCCACACCTATGGGGATTCCCTAGCAAGCTCTCCAAGGGTGTGGCATGGTCTCAGCTTGAGCAAACTAAGATATATATCATTGCTTTCCCCAAATAGATGCTTCCCACATCCAAATCCTTTCTCCTCTCTATATGCAATACTATGTCCCAAAAGATAAAACAATATTTTAAAATGATTTTCTTAATAAAATATGTGCATGAGAGGTTTGTCTCACTAACTTTTAATTTGGAGAGTTTTTATATTAATCCCTCAGTCAAAAAGAAGCAAGAAAAATTCTACAATTGGTATAATGATGAGTGAACATCTGATAGGAGAGACTGGAAAAATGAATGCCTGTGAATTAAGCACATGGGAATCCATTTTTGCCATAAAAGTTATATATGCAAGATAGAATTACTTGTACTATATATAAAAGTTTTACATTTGTTTTCATTTTTTCTCCTTAGTAACTTTTGCTCAGTAAAGGTCTTAATTTTCATGAAGCAAAATGTATATATTTTCCCTCTATACTTTTTAGTGTCCCTTCTACAAAATCTTTACCTCCCCAAAATATTCTTCTGTGTTTTCTGATGGAAGCTTCATAATTTTAGTTTTTCTATTTAAGTTCATAACTCAATATTAAAATAGTATCTGTTGGGCTTCCCTGGTGGCGCAGTGGTTGAGAGTCCGCCTGCCGATGCAGGGGACACGGGTTCGTGCCCTGATCTGGGAGGACCCCACGTGCCGCGGAGCGCCTGGGCCCATGAGCCATGGCCATTGAGCTTGCGCGTCCGGAGCCTGTGCTCTGCAACGGGAGAAGCCACAGCAGTGAGAAGCCCACGTACCGCAAAAAAAAAAAAAAAAAAAAAATAGTATCTGTTCATGTTGTGACATGGAGTATCAAAGATCATTTCTCCTTTATGAATACTATCAATGTGCTACAACACCATTTGTTAAAGACCTTCATTTTCTCATATAATTGTCTTTTCCTTTGACCATAGATGTGTGGATTTACTTCTGAACCCTCTCTTCTGATGGAACAAAAAGACTTGTATATCATTTAATTTGTAATAACAAAAAGCTGAAAATAATCCAAAAGTCCATTAGAAAGAAAAGGGATATGTGCAAAAATCATACAATGGAAAACTATTCAACTAACACCAAGAAATAAACTATTAACATATGCACAATATGGATGCATCTCAAAAGCAACGTGTTGACAAAATAGTCTAAACACTAAAGAATGCAGAGATGGTGATACGATTTATATAAAATCAAGTAGAGGTAAAACTAATCTGTAGTTTTGAAACAGAATACTAGTTGACAAAGTAGTCTAAACACTAAAGAATGCAGAGATAGTGATACGATTTATATAAAATCAAGTAGAGGTAAAACTAATCTGTAGTTTTGAAACAGAATACTAGTTGACTATGAGGGTTGAGTATTGAGTAACAGGGGCATTAAGATCTCTATCTTGATTGGGGTATTGGTTACACAGGTACATAAGTTTTTCAAAATGCACCAAATTTTACACGAAACATTTGTCAAAACATTGATAAAGGAAACTGAAGATGATTCAAAGAAATGGTAAGATATCGCATGCTCTTGGATTGAAATAATTAATTTTGTTAAAATGACCAGAAATTTACAGATTTATTAAAATCTCTATCAAATTACCCATGGCATTTTTCACAGAACTAGAAAAAATAATCCTAAAATTTGTATGGAAACACAAAAGATGCAGAATTGTCAAAGCAATCCTAAGTAAAAAGAACAAAGCTGGAAGCATAACACTCCCAGACTTCAGACAATACTACAGAGCTACAGTAATCAAAACAACATGGTATTGGGACAAAGACAGACATACGGATCAACAGAACAGAGTAGAGAGCCCAGAAATAAACCCACACCCTTACAGTCAATTAATCTTCGACAAAAGAGGCAGGAATACACAATGGAGAAAAGACAATCTCTTCAGCAAGTGGTGTTGGGAAAGCTGGACAGCTGCATGTAAGTAAATGAATTTAAAATACTCCCTCACAATCTACACAATAATAAACTCAAAAATGGTTTAAAGATTTAACTATAAGACATGACACCATAAAACTCCTAGAAGAGAACATAGGCAAAACATTCTCTGACATAAATTGTAGCAATATTTTCTTAGATAAGTCTCCCAAGGCAGAAGAAATACAAGTAAAAATAAACTAATGGGACCTAATCAAACTTACAAGCTTTTGCACAGCAAAGCAAACCATAAACAAAATGAAAAGACAACCTACAAACTGGGAGAAAATATTTGCAAACCATGCAACTGACAAGGGCTTATTTTTCCAGATATATGAACAGCTCATAGTACTCAATATCAAAAAAAACAAACAACCCAATCAAAAACTGGAAGACCTAAATAGACATTTCTCCAAAGAAGACATACAGATGGCCAACAGGCACATGAAAAGATGTTTATCATAACTAATTATTAGAGAAATACAAATCAAAACTACAATAAGGTTTCACCTCACACCAGTCAGAATGGCCATCATTAAAAAGTCTACAAATAATAAGTGCTGGAGAGTGTGTGGAAAAAAGGGAACATTCCTACTGTTGGTGGGACTGTAAATTGCGCAGGCACTGTGGAAAAAAGTATGGAGGTTCCTTAAAAAAACTAAAAATAGAGTTAACCTATGATCCAGCAGTCCCACTCCTGGGCATATATCCAGTAAAGATAAAAACTAACTTGGAAAGATACATACACTCCAATGTTCATAACAGAGCTATAATAGGCAAGACATGAAAGCAGCCTAAGTGTCCATCAACAGATGAATGGATAAGGAAGATGTGATGGAATATTATCCATCAAAAAGGATGAAATATTGCCATTTTCAGCAACATGGATGGACCTATAGATTATCATACCAAGTGAAGTTAAGTCAGACAGAGAAAGAAAAATATTATATGATATGACTTATATATGGAATCTAAAAAAATACAAATAAACTTATTTATAAAACAGAAAGAGACTCACAGACACAGAAAACAAGCTTAGGGTTACCAAAGGGGAAGGTGGGGGGAGGGGATAAATTAGGAGTAGGGGATTAACAGAGACACACTACTATATATAAAACAGATAAACAACAAGGATTTGCTGTATAGCACAGGGAACTATAATCAATATCTTGTAATAACCTATAATAGAAAAGAATCTGAAAAAGAATACCTATCTATCTATATATGCATAACTGAATCATTTTGATGTACAGCTGAAACTAACACAATATTGTAATCTATAGCTTAATAAAAAGAAAAAAAAATATATATATATATATCAGGAAATAAATTAAATAAAAATTACATTATTTGAAATGCCTAGGAAAAAAAGTGTATATCTATAAACAGATAACCCCATGTTATGCCTTCCATGTACCAGAAAAGCAATACTAACATCTCTGATAGAATCTATATCTCTCATCCAAGAATTTCTATTCCTTGGTTATGAACTATTACTTAGAGGTAATTAAATAATTAGTGAAAATATGATGTTATATTATAAAACAATATGATATGAGATAGTTTATAAGATTTCACAAACAGTATGTATATAATAAGTTAAAAAGGAAATTGAAAGCAGGAGATTATAAGTAAATAAAGTAAAACCAAAGTTGAGAATATGTCATGTGTCATATATATGACAAACATATGTGATACTATGTCACAAATATACATGTCATTAATCAGAAGCAGTTGATAGATTATGGTAAAAATCTGTCTCTGAATTTTCTACTAGTCACCACAAAAAAGAAACACAGTCAGCTATAAGATTCACAAAGAAAAATATGGCTTGAAGTAAGACAAGCATTTTTTTTCTTGCTTTGAAACAGGACATTGAGTTTTTCAATGTGTTTTACCAAGTAATAAAATGGGCAATATCATCAATCTCATCCCTAAAAAGTTTTAGAAAATATATTCAACTCTTTCAACTATTCTTCTAGGTTCAACTATTTCTTTTCTTCTCATTTTGCCAATTAAAATGACATAATGCCAAAGTGCAATAGAGTGAAATTTATCCTTTGAATGAACAAAATATACAGTCTGAAGCAGTAAATCTATAACCCTTCCTAATGATGACTGTAATTTAGAAGGATGAGAGATTGGTGCTTTTAAAGAAGTATTGAACATTTTTTCCTTCCCAACTTAACATATAGTAAAAATTGAAGAACCCTGTTAAGACTGCATTATCTGCAATGAGCCCAGATGCTAATTTAGTCTAGGTCTGTATGGTTCAATATTCAGTGAATTGCATGATCATTGAATTAAAAAAAAAAAAAAAACCAGAACTCCTTTTTTTTGGTGAATTTTTTTGCGGTACGCGGGCCTCTCACTGTTGTGGCCTCTCCCGTTATGGAGCACAAGCTCCGGACGCGCAGGCTCAGCGTCCATGGCTCACGGGCCCAGCCGCTCCGTGGCATGTAGGATCTTCCCAGACCCGGGCACGAACCCGTGTCCCCTGCATCGGCAGGCGGACTATCAACCACTGCGCCACCAGGGAAGCCCCCTAAAATGAGTACTTTTAAGGACACAGAATTTTCATTTCTAACCTATATCAAGATTATTAAGTTGTACCATCATTGGAGATATATTTTTTCTACATACTCACAGCCTCCAGAACATTGATTTCTTAGGGGCAAACTGCTGAAAACCTGACTCTCAAACAGCTTCACTAGTGTCACCATAAAACTATACCATAAAACATGACACATACTAGTCAGTGTCACCATAAAACATAAAAAGATATGTTAATCTTTTAAATAAGAATATTGACAATATACAAAGAATCATGTTTCCATGCTTCTGACAGATTAAATTATGAGACGTTTATCTAGAATTTATTTTAAAAAATACAACTATAACAACTTAATTTTTTATCTATAATGCATAAAATTCGTGTTCAAAAATATCTTCAAGTATTCCATAAATTACACTCTTTAAAATTTGTAAATATTCTTATTAATAAAACATTTGGGTACCCAAGATAAAATGTAAACAGTGTTATATTTTTTAACTGATTAAAATATAATGTGGGTAAGATGAAAAAATACAAGATGAGAACACAAAAATATTCAAGTATATATCATGAATTGTTCCAATTTCCTCCCTAAATGTCAAGTACTAACTGTATATTTTACATGGAACAAACACTGGAGGGTGCTTGCTAATATACTTCTGAAATGACATTTTCTTAGTATGACCTTTCCTTCTAACAATAACTTACATTTTAATTAAATTGGACCATTTTCATTACATGCCAAATATCTCAGTGCCATACATTATCATCGGACTTTGTTAGCACTGATAGTTAAAGGTCATGGGCTTAAATAATTATTGAGATTAACAGAATTGGTAATTTATGAGAAAATGGCACATAGATGGTAGTTTTTCTTTCAGAAAAGTGAAACTTTCTAATGTTTGAATAGGTTTGAAAGAAAGAATATAAGAATGAAATGACTTAGATGGTCATTAAAAAAAAAAAACTCAAAATTTGAAAGTGTCTATGGGCTTCTAAGTTTATATTATCTCTCCATATTTTCAGCTTAATATCTCATTTTTTAAAATAAAGCCATAAACATACAAGCTGAAGTAAGTTCAAAAAATCCTATTCTTTTGAGAAATATCATAAAAAAGAAAGTGAAAACATGATTAATGATTTTCATCACACAATAATTCACAATTATAAAAAAAATAATCAGAACAAAGTTAAGTGTAAAAATTACCATCAACAAATGCCTTGAATGCCCTGGTTTTTTTTGGTTTTAATTAAATTTCATTTTTAAAACTATTCATATGAAGTATCATCGGATAAAATGGCAAACTGTGAAAAAGACAAAAAAATATGACTTCTTGTAATAATGCAGCTGTTATTCTAGTATTTTATTTTAACATCCAAGAAGTTAAGAAATAAATAACTTCACATTGTCAGTAAAGTACACAAAATTAAGATAAACCTATACCACTTGTAACTTCTTTTATTTAACTCTGTATAATTTTATGGATATATTTATTTTTACATAGTTATATTAACCTTTTAAAAATTAAAAAGTATTAATATTGTATAGTCAAAAATCATTCTATTACTCCTGCCCCCCCTTCTTTATCTAATCCCCTCTTCCTGTAGAGGTAACTGTTGTTACTACTCTCTTTTGTACCTTCTCAAAGTTTATTTTTTTATGTATATAAGAGCAAATAAAAGGTTCTTTTTGAAAAAAATAGAAATAATGATGTGCAATGCAATGTGTTCTGCACTTTGCTTTTTCAACTAAATACATGTTGTAGTGTATTTTAAAAGAAAATTAAAAGAGTTTTCTTATCTATTTACTGCTTCATAGTTTTTGTTTCATGGATAGATTTATCGTAACATATTTATTCAGTCTTCTATAAATAATCATTTTGACCTTTAAAAAATATAAATACAAGTAATGCTGGAATGATTAATCTTGTAGATAGTTATCTCACACCACAGGAGATCATTTAAATCAGTAAGAAAGAACAAATAATAAAATAAATAAATAATGTATATCAATAAACAGTTAACATAAAAGGAAATATAAATGGCCGAGCAACATTTGAAAGATGCTCAAGTTCACTCATACTAAGAGAAATTCAAATTGAAACCACACGAAGATACGACTATTTGCCTACAATATTGGTGAAAATTCACGTTTGATAACAAACCTGGAAAGTAAAGATGTAAGAAAACAGATTGGGAAAAGAAGTGCTTGCACATGTTAATGGTGGGGTGTAGAGTGAAACAACCACTGTGAAGAGCCATATAATTTTGTCCAAGTACTACATATACATATATAATTTTATTCAATTGAATAAAATTACAAATGCATTTACCTTTTGATCCGGATTCCCACTTTTGGAGTTCTTTCACACTAGTGTAAGTGGGGGCGAATACACTAGTTTAGCTCTTACGGGTTTGTTTTAACCAGAGGTTTGGAAGAATGCAAATGTCCCTCAAGCAAGGGATTGTTTAAATCGTGGTATAGTTTATTTAATGGAATATTATCCAGCTAAGTCAAAGAACGAGAGAACAAAATTAGATGATATGCAAGATATATATTATTAAGTGAAACAAGCAAGGTGTACAATTTTATATATTTTGTAGAAAAATAGGGGTATCAATACATATACTCGCTTATATTGTATAACATTTTTTGCAAATGGTCTCAAATTCTTCAATAATCCTTCATCAAGAGATGAGATACATGTATTCCTCCTCTGAACTTGGTTAAAATTGTGACTCAATTGTTAACAATAGAATGTGTCAGAAATGATGCTATGTTACCAAGAGCCAGCTTCATGGACATGCAACCTGTCAGTCACACAAAACCCTATGCATATAAGGGTCTCATGTTCAGTTTAACACTCTATCTTCATAGTCTTGAAATTCTTAAAAATTACTGAACAATCTGGGTCTGCATTTTCATTTTGCACTGGGCTCTGTATATAACTATTGAACCTGGGTTATAACAGAAAGGCTACTTGTACTTTGTCCACTGAACATTCGTGCTTGGAGCCCTGAGATGCTTTGTAAGAATTCCAACAACCTTGAATACACTGTGTGAAATTCAAGCTACATGCAGGGGCCATGTACAGGTGCTCTGATGGACCTTTGAGTTATTGGAGCCAAGGGGCAAAATTTGTGACTCAATGAGTCTTCAGTGATGCCAGAAGCCAGCTGCAGGATTACGAGCCTTTGAGCCGTGTCTGGGTTGAAACTGCTAACACCGTGGAGTATAGACAGACAATCCTTGCTGTGCCCTGACAGAACTGATCACATATAGATACTATTCAACTTAAAAAATAAATGGCTGTTTCAAGCCACCAGTTCGAGGTAATTTGTTATGTAGAAGTAGTAGCCAGAACATTTTATTTAAGAAACGCTGGAAGGAAACATAAGAACAAAACAAAAATTATTTATAGGGTATTGAGGTGGAATCCAAGAAAGGAGGGGCAGGACAGGGATGGGAGGATATTTCACTATGTATATTATATGTTTGGATCTTTGAACCAAGTGGTTGTATTTTTCTTCAGCAAATGAATAGAAATATGAAGAAAAAAAGAAAAAAAATTAAGCTATTATTTTAGGATGTGTGGGTTGAAGAGAAAATATTTTTGCATTAATGAAGGGGTGGAATTTCTGAATATTTTGCTGAACACTTGGGGTCCTTGGCTTAGAGAAAGCCTTGGGGAGCTAATTTATAACTCTATAGATAGTTCTAGAAATCCAGAGAAATTTACCTAACTAGAGAGGAGTTTTTTTTATATTTCTGGGGAAAATAATGCTCAGGACTTTGGAAACATCTCTAGTTTGTAAAAGCCAGTGACACTAGGGTTTATCTGACTTGAAGAGGTATATTTAATTTCAAAAGGTTATGGTGAGAACCCAGAAATATTTCTACACTTTCTTTCTTCATGAAGCAAAGATTATTCTTTTTATATCTCCTCTATTTAAGAAAATATTATCTATTTTTCCCTACCCCTCACGTACAGATTTTCATGTTACTCACACAGGGTATTTTTCCATCTGTTTTCACTGCATCACCCCACTGGTAAGGACTAGAGCAAGAGGGGACCTAGCATTTATCATTTACTACGAGGTAATATAAAATATGTCTCTGATTCAGAATACCTCACATGCACACTGAGGATAAAGTTAATAAACATTAATATTTAAAACCAACAGGATATATGTACATTTCATAAAAGTATATAAAAATTACACATCAAAAAACAAATATTAGAGTAGAAGCTATTTCAAGGAGAGAAGCTGGTCCGATTTAAGGTGGGAGCACAGAAATAGATTCAGTAGTATTAGCACAGATTTGTTCTTGAGTGTTAGTATGATGGATGTTCTTTTTATTGTTTTATTTCATAATGTGCATATGTCTCATTATTTATATATAAAATTAAAGTGTATATATATTGTTTTTCTTCCAGTTTTATTGAGATATAATTGGCATACAGTACTGTATAACTTTAAGGTGTATAGCATAGTGATATGATTTATATATATCATGAAACAATTACCACAATAAGTTTAGTGAATATTATCTCATATAGATAAAAAAATAAAAGAAAAAGAAAAAAAGTTTCCTTGTGATGAGAAAAAACAAGGTATACATTCCAGAGTCAAGAATATGATCTGACATGCACCCCCATGTTCATAGCAGTACTATTTACAATAGCCAAGATATGGAAGCAACCTATATGTCCATTAACAGATGATTGGATAAAGAAGATGTGGTACATATATACAATGGGATACTACTCAGCCATTAAAAAAGAATGAAATAATGCCATTTGCAGCAGCATGAATGGACCTAGAGATTAACATACTAAGTGAAGTAAGTCAGAAAGAGAAAGACAAGTATCATATATCACTTATACGTGGAATCTAAAATATGACACAAATTAACTTATCTACGAAACAGACTCACAAACATAGAGAACAGACTTGTTGCCAGGAGGGAGGGAGGGGGAGCAGGGATGGATTGGGAGTTTGGGATTAGAAGGTGCAAACTATTATATACAGAATGGATAACAACAAGCTCTTACTGCATAGCATAGGGAACTATATTCAATATCCTGTTGCAAACCATAATGGAAAAGAATATATATATATATGTATATATATATATATATACATATATATATATATATTCACTGAATCACTTTGCCATACAGCAGAAATTAACACAACTTTGTAAATCAACTATACTTCAGTAAAATAAATTTTAAAAAAAGAATATGATCTGGAAGTCCAATTAGGAGGTGACTGCATTTCTCCTGGAAAGAAAACATGGTATCTTGGACTAGAGATGTAAGGAAAGATAGAGATGGTGAGTCATGTTTAGATTTGAGATATATTCTGAAGGTGGTTATAATAGTATTTAAAGATGGATTGGATGAGCAGTGTGAAAGAAAAGTTTAAGATTACAATATTTCTCACTGAACAACTGGTTTAATAGTTTCCTAATTCACTGATATAAGCAATACTGATGGAATAGTTCACAGTTTAAGAAAAATTCTATTTATCATAGATCTAATTTTATTAAAAACAAGATAATAACAATGTAACATGACATTTAAAATATAAATTCTCAATTGAACATAAAGGTCTGAATTCATATTGCCGAACTTTTTAGTTCTTCTTTGGAATACAGAGGGTGATTGAACAATACAAATTTTGGTGATTAAATGGATAACTATTTTTACAAACCTATATTTCAGCCAAATATGATATAATCGCTTGTTGGATAAATTTCCAATTTCTTTTAAAATAGCAATGATAGAAATTATAGAGATTCCTTCAACTAAAATTTAGTTGCAAATACATTAATTAATTGTTCAAGTTATAGAAGTTATTGTCTGTTCCGATGAGGTTTGCTTGGAAAGCAAAATACAGACTTAATCTGTACTGACTATTACTTTGTTCTATTTCTCTCTAGCCGCACCACCCCCGCTCCCTGCCCACCATGGCAAAAACACTTTCTTTTCTTCCTGCTTTTCTGCCTGCCTTCCTCACATTGTTTTCAATGGCTTTTCCTCACACTGTAAGTACAATAAGCAATTAAATATCATCTTCTACACTGTGACACTACCTGTTATAAGGTAATATGAAAACAGTGTAATTAAAACTCTGATAGATGACAGATGATTCATAAAATGACAGAGATGCAGCTAATTAAAAGTGTCTAGATTTCCTAATTTTTCACCTAAAATATATTAAAATATATTTTACTAATCCAGTTAGACCCCACATATTATAAAATTAATAGCAATCAAGGCAAAAATTTATTCAGACGTATATTTTCACATATATATACACACAAACACATATACATTATCTGCATTGATATCAGTCATAAAAAATGAGAACTATATACTGATATATAAACTCAGTCTCATGCAGAAAGTCACAGTTTATCTCTTTTCAATTATTAGCAACAAAGAACCCTTTAACGTTCTATATATTAGTCATTGTTCTTAATACAAGCCAAAAACCACTCCACTATTATAAAATTAAGCAGAAATATAATTTGTTAATGAATACCTACAAACTGAGAGAATTAATACCTGTCTGCAAAGTGGTTTTAGGAATAGAAATATTACATGTGAAGTGTCTTAAACATAGAAGACAGTATTAATAGTTAGCATTTATTAGTTGAATTAGAATACTATAGAAATAAATCATGGCTTACAAATGAATTTTATAACATAGTTCTAAAATACAGCATGTTAAAATAATTTCAAAAGGGTTGAATTATCAAGTACAATCCTCCCAATTACATGGACTATAGTCCAGTCAATTTGTTATGTCTTTATCCTTGACCTTGAAGACAAATGACATTTTTTATAATTATGATAAAAAGCCATATCATCTCTATTCCTTGAGTAGCTCAAGATTACAGAAAACTTTACTAACATAAACTCTAAAAAATCACTTTTGTGTATATGTACTAACACATTATAATATTCTTAAATCTACTATAATAAAAATACATCAAGAGACACAGTAACCTGATAACCAGTAGCCATGTCATTTATACATATTTAAGGAAGATAGAATGTGGGTGAGTACTTTAACAATTCAGAGTTGAGCACCCTCTTGAGAATTGAATCCAATTTTGTTTTCTTAAGGTTTATGTTTATTATCTTATTAGGAATGCCCTGAGTGATAGCTACAAAAGGTAAATAGACAAATTCAAAAGGTTAATAGACAAATTCAACCTTGAATCAAGGGAATCTAAATGAAGATTACTATCTCCTGCATACTAGATTCCAGAGAATACAGAGAACAAGGGGAATAAACTTCATTTGACACACATCTCTAAACTGTTAGCTTCCGAAATTTATACTAGGTGATTTGTCAGGGTAATCCTTAAGAAAGATTACTACAACAAACATATTGCAGTACTCTAAACTGAATAGGATATAAGTCTGTTTGTGATAGACTGTGGCTACAGACATGCTGTAGGGAGAGAGAATCCTTTCATAAATATTTTAGCCTTAGTACTACAAAAGCCATCAAGTATATGATTGAGTTAGAAGATGTCTGAAATGCTGTTAACAGGAGAATAATAGCCTGCATTACAGTCGTATGGGCATCTGTGCCCTAGAACTAATACAATATTGATCTGGAGAAGTCAAAAATGCAATCAACTCGAGTGATTTCCTATGAAGGTGTTTTCTTTCTACTGGGAAGTTTCACAATTATTATTCTGTGCAAACCCTACAGAACTGGGATACCTATATTCTAATTTCAGTAGTGCTCTATTCCTAATAAAACTTGTAAATTCACTCAATTCCCATTTCAGATTTGTATACTTTATAAAAACTACTCAACCCACAATAACTTTATTCTTAACATTTATGAAGCAATTATTCTGTGTATCAATCTCATACACATACTATTCTTTCAATTAGATTCAAACTCTTTTGAGAAGTTACTTCATTTTCTTTTTTTTGGGGTACACTTCCTAAACCCTGGTTCTTACCAGATAAAATAACTTGTGGATTATATGTGTGTAAGTATGGCATTTATACATATGAGTTTGTATTTATGTATGTAATATGATATATATCCTACTCTTTATTTATGATTTAGTAACTTTTACATATATATTCCAAATACATGAATTTTCATACAAGAAAATACTATAAAAACTCTACAGAGTCACTTTGAGCTGGTCTGTGTCATTTAATTGTTCTGTTATCAGTATCAGTTTAAGCTCTCTGATTCTTCATTTCTTCAACTGTAAAATGGTCGTAAGTATAGATATATGACTCATAGATAGATTTATATCTGTATATTTATATAGAGTTACATATTTAGGATAACAGATTTAAAGTTATTAGAAGAATAAGCAAAGTGATGCACCTAAGGCACTAAACATAGTCATATTCACACAGTAAGCTCTAAAACATGTTGCCATTACCAGGAAAGGAAAAGGTAACTTTTTATAAGTCCAGATTAAATTTCTTAAAATTCAGAATTAAAGTATCTTAATTTAATGAGGTTTAAATGCAACATCAAACTGTCAGACCATAATATATACTACTAATAACAATAATTTGTTATCTTATATTTAAATTGATACCATTCTTCTCTAGATTAAAAAAAACTGTATTTATAAATGGCTTACTTAGCAAAATTAGATATAACTGTTATCCCATTATTACTATTTTTTATTAAACTGACATCAAAAATAACTATTCAATTAAAACTCCTTATATATTTGAAAACATAAGGAGTTACCCTAGAAATTGTATATTGTAAAATCACCAAAAATAAAGGTTCACAAGGATACATATCTTTCCATTTGTTAAATGATACCAAAATATTGTTTTCAAAGATTATTTGATGCAAAGAATAAGTATTTGCTTTGCATATATTGTGAGTATTTTATAGATTAAGAAAGCAATTTTCCCTTGACCCTTTCTGTAAAATATTTAGAAAGTTACCAAGAACAAAGAATTTTAAGCAATTTTAAGAATTTATGCTGCTTTGAACCAAAAAGGAAAGATGGACAAAATATATTTAAAGTCAGTTTATACGCAGAAAAAAGTGCTTTGGTCTGTATAGTTTTTCCCCACCCCCCATTTAAGAAATAAAGACAATATACAATAAATAAGTCATACTTCAAAAGTACCAACAGGAATCCATGTAAAATAAATCTTAGTATGAGCTCTAAGAACCAGTAAGATTGAAAAAATGAATACATAATTGCAATTATTGATACTTATTTGGACCCTATGAAATATATTGGGATATTTCCAAGCAAATATATATAACGCCTTGAGACATATAAACATAACACTGTACCTATTAAAGGGCAGAAATATTGACTATTCATTTTCTATAATATCTAACATTTAATATTAAATGGTAATATTTATTCAGCTAAAACCAATATGATATCTTATATTCTTTGCTAGTTAGGAAACATTCCTGAAATGTTAGTTCACACAGCCCTGTTTTCTTCTTTTATTATGTGCAATGTTAGTTCACACAGCCCTGTTTTCTTCTTTTATTATGTGCAATATGAATAAATGACTTCTAATAGATTCTTTCATTTGGTTAAAAAAGGGGAAATGTGCTGAATATTCTCCAACTGCCTTGTTTTCCTCCCCAGCCAGATTTATTATTTGCTTTTTACCTCTCTGTTATGTGCCCAGAGGGCTAAACTTGACTAAGTCATACATGTTTCTCCATTGGGGAAGGGGCGTCCAGATAGTGGCCAGTTAGAGTTCAAAATGTAGAATCTGAGGTTGGGTATATTTATCATGTCCACCTACAGTTCCATCTAGCCATTCTAGCCCACCTCTCCTCTCTCCTTTTTGGATTACTCCCATACTCCCATAAAACATACTCTCTTTATCTCCAGAATATTAAAAATAAATAAATAAATCTCTTAATCTCATTTCCAATGCTAGTTACTATCATATACCTTTGACACTTCTGTCAAAAAATTTCTCAAAGAAGTTAATTGGCTATCTATAGTTCCTGTCCATTCATTCTTTCTTAATTCACTCAGTCAGGATTTGATGTCCATGTCCCTAAACCTGGTCATCAGTTCTCAGGTCTTTCCTTACTTGACCTAGCAGCATTTGATACTGCTGCTGTTGATAACTCCCTTCCTACTGCATTTTCTTTACCTGGCTTCCACAGCCTATGTCCGATGTCCCTGGTAAATCCTTTTCATTCTTAATTGCTTGACACTCTTTTCTCAGACTTTTTAATGCTGGAATGTTCCAGGGTACAAGTTCTGGTCCTTTGCTTTTCACTTTCTCTACTTTTACCATTCTAGTAATTTCATCCAGTGTCATTTTATTAATATAATCTCTTTATATATCAATGACTCTCAAACTTGTATATATAATCCAGTTATGTGTCCCAAAGTTTAGGCTCATAAGTACAATTTTCTATTAGATATTCACATTCAAGTGTCAAAACTGAACTCCCAATCTGATCTCCCCAGAAATCTGACCCAGGATTATCTTTCCACAGTTTTGTTAATAGTAACTCCCTCATTTCCACTTGTTCCTCTGTCCACCTTTCCTTCATACCCCACTGAATTCATGAGGAATTCTTTTGACTTTATCTTCAAAATGTATTTGAAATAAAGCAGATACCATCCTTATCTCCTAATGGGGTTTTACCTTTTTCTCTTACGTTTATGTATTTTATTCTCAACACAGTAGGCAGAGCTACTATGAAGGTTTATCAACTGATACACTTATGGTTTTGTAATTTTCATTATATGTAATTGGGAGACTATCCCTGTAAATAAATAAAACAAAGTACCTATTATATACTGGTCGGTGACATTTCAGGCAAAGTCAATAATATGTTTGTAGGAATGAATATTTTAATAACTATGTCAGGTCTAGAAACTCTAATGGCACCAAATCCATTAGAGTTTGATGATCCTGGGGCATTTGGTTTCCACCTCTTGCACATAAGAGGAGCTGTTTTTAAAATGATCATAAAAGATGCTTGCCTAGCTGCTGGTTGAACATATGAAGGAACGGGGAAACAGGGATACTTAATTTATTTATTTCTTCTTTGTATAATGCTGATTCATTTTATTTTATTTAACAAATATTTGTTGAAGCATTACTATCATGTTACATGTACATTGAATAATATTAAAAGAAATATGAAAAATATACTAGTAACTTAGGTTAACAATAAATATTTTTTATTTCTACTTTATATTTCCAGACTTTCTTAAATTAGTCAAGTTCTGTAACAAGTGATGAATTATTCCATTTTCATACCTAATCTTGAGATTATGTGACTTGTCTTAGCATTTAAGGAAAGTCCCTTTAACTATGAACAGAAAGTAAGTGTGCAAGGCTTTTTTTTTTTTTTTTTGGCCATGCCACGAGGCTTGTGGGATCTTAGTTCCCCAACCAGGGATTGAACCCGGGCCCTCAGCAGTGAAAGCAAGGAGGCCTAACCACAGGACCATCAGGGAATTCCAGTAAGTGTGCAAGGCTTTAGTTGAGACAAAACTGATGAAACTAGGAATCCTGCAACTTGGTCTTCAATTTGAACCCAATTCACTTCAAGAACAACTTTTATACACTATTGAATATGCTGATGATGCAGCTGCTTACACTTAAGATGTTTTATTTAATACTAAAGAATAATCAAGTGAAAGTTAAATGCTCCATTTTATTATATACTGTATAAATGCTTTATTTCCAAGTTTAATGCTCAAAATTCTTATGACAAGAGAGTGACCTTGATTCTCCTGTTTTTTCTAAGAAAACCCCAATAAGCCCTTCACTATATAGTTCATTACATTGACACTGTCATTCAGTCAAGTCTCCCTAAGAGCCAAAATGGATAAAAACTTCAAAAATTTATATTTATATCTTGATTCGCTCTGTTTGGATTTATCATGTTGTGACAAATTTATTACCAGAGCTTTGCCCACTCTGAAAATTCTGATAGTGTTTCATTATGAAATATAAAATATGTCTACAGGATCATACAAATACCCAGTGATTGAATGCAGTCTTTGCTAGGTAAACAGTTTCTATTTTATATCCTTGATTTTATTTTTATGTGGTCTCTGACCTATCCTCTGGTAGCCTTTAAGATGGTATCCTATCTCTGTGCTTTCCTAATATTTTCATTGTGTCGCTGGATACATTTTGACATGGTTTTTAAATTGTCTGTTTATGAGCATCCGATAGTTGGTGTAAATGGGAACACTTTGCTTTGTGTTTTCTCAAGAAGTTAAAATTAGTTCAGTTTTTCTGTTCCATCTTAATGTTACAGTTCAAATACATATTATATTGCATTTAATTAAATTCAGCAAGAATGCCACATACTATATCTTTTCAGCCAGAAAGTACTTAGCACACTGCAGAGATAAATGCGTCACTGAGCAATACAAAAAGCAGTTTAGTATTAGAGAAAAATACAACTTAAGAAAATTAAAGTTACTGACAAGAACAGCAGATGACCTTTATACATTTAAAGGAAAAAAATGCCTAGAACCATTTTATTTAACTTGACCTTGCCATAGGGAGATGAAAATTCCTTGATTGCTATTATCCATCCATCCAATTTTAAGACTTATTTAAAAATATTTTAGCAAAAAAATCCTCTGACCTCCAGGATTAGAAATTGTGTAGAATGCTTAGCTTGAACTAAAAATAAATACTGTTGATTAGAACTTCCAATTTGGCTATCTGTATAGAATGTTTTGTGATATTTTATAGCTATTCAATCATGAAGTATTTGGGATATTTGGCGAAGTTCAGCTGGAATGACCCAGCTAGAAAATTCTTTGGTTAGGAACTGCAGATCCCCGAATACAATATTTTGAAGAACGATATTTTACCATGTTTATTTGATCCAGCCTTAAATTTCAGACTGGTAATGGTAGACATATAATTTAATAGTCGGTGAGATCAATGGAATCAGAAATTTAATCTGTGAAGTGGCAGATAACTTAATAAATCACACTTTATTATATTTCTAAAACACATCAGTTATATGTTAATTATGAAGCTATGAAAAGAAGTTCACATACTTTATGAAATTGATGAAAGGTTAAATTAAGAAAGGAAATATTTCTTTAATAGTATAACCAAGCAGGACCCTATGGGGCCTTCCAAGGAGAGACCCCTCCAAGTCTTCCACTTGCCTCTTGTTTGTAGAAAAGCTTTAGTCTCCCAGCCCTCCCCTGAGTCACAGAAGGTTGGCTCAAGAGTTAATGATTGGAAAAATGTGAACATGCAGTAACAAAAAAACATCACCCGGGCCAGGATCTAATTTTGACAGCTTCCCCCTGTCCCTTGGAAAACTCACTATGCCTTAAAACCCCAACCTTAAAGCCTTTGCACTCTAAGTCACCACATCTGCAAATGGCTATAATTTCCCTCATAATTTTAAATGTTAGATAATATATTATCTAACATTTAGAATTATGCACATTTGTATGTTACAAAGGATATTACAAAGGTTTCAGTTTAGCGAGGCATACTTCACCAACTTTTCTAAATTACCTTCATATCCCAGCTACTTTCTGTACATCATCGGTTTTGTTGTCGGTGGTGGTGGTTTGTTTGTTTTACTTCATAGTAGCACTTACTGAATTTTATTTATTTGTTTACTTACATTTTGTGTCCCTTCCCTTCGTTCTGGATAGAGACTTTATATGTCTTGTTCACTGCTTTCATGTTCCCCAAACCATGAATAATGCTGAACTTACAATACTAACTTGATACAAATATGAACAAATGAATACAGGGATTCATTAAACATATTACATTACAAAAACTGATGCAATAAAAATGTCATAGATTACCAACTGAAAGTTTTCCAGTATTTTTTGACAAAGCTCTATGTTTATTAGCATTTGAAACCTAGTTTTATTTTTGTTTTTTGCGGTACACGGGCCTCTCACTGTTGTGGCCTCTCCCGTTGCGGAGCTCAGGCTCCGGACGTGCAAGTTCAGCGGCCATGGCTCACGGGCCCAGCCGCTCCGCGGCATGTGGGATCTTCCCGGACCGGGGCACGAACCCGTGTCCTCTTGGCAGGCAGACTCTCAATCACTGCGCCACCAGGGAAGCCCTGAAACCTAGTTTTTAAGGAATATTTTTCTTCATTTGTAAGTCCTTACAACTATTTTGTTGACCAACATGAATGACTAAAACACATTATAATGTGTCATTAAGAAGTGTTGAGAACTGTGCCATTAACTCTGCTCACTTGAATTTTAGCTTTCTTTTATTTTTGAGTCTTTATCTTTCATTTGCCAAAGGGCAGATTGAATTACATATGGTTCTAATGTAAAGCAAATATACCTAAATTAGCCCTGCATTTTAAATTATTTACATTAATAAACTAGGTGAATTTGAATGTAGGTAATACTCTTTATAGAAAAAATTGTAAGCATTTAATAAGAAAAACCTTATAATAGAAACAAACTTTTATTGAGTGTGTATGGTAGATCAAGTACGCCTTTAAGTGATTTAACATATATTAATTAATATCAACATATATTAACTGTCAGTCCCTTTGAGCTTCTATAACAAAATATCATAGACTAAGTGGCTAATGAACAATACAAATTTACTCCACAGTTCTGGGAGGCTGGGAAGTCCAAGATCAAAGCACTGGCAGATTCTGTGTCTAAGGAGAGTCCACTTCCTCATGGATAGTACCTTCTAGCTGTAACCTCACATGGTGGAAGGAGCAGGGTAGCTCTCAGGGTCTCTTTTATTACTAACATTACTCATTCATGAGGGCTCTGTCTCCATAACCTAATTGCCTCCTAAAGGACCTACCTCCTAATTCCATCACATTGGGAATTAGGTTTTAACATATGAGTTTTGATGGTCAAACATTCAGATCATAGCATTACTAATGCATCAAACATATATTAACTAATACATGTATGATTTTTCAGATATGAACTAATGTTCACAAGAAATCTATAACTAATGTTACTCATTAATCTCTCTCTTACAGATAATGAAACTGCAGCATAGAACAGTCAGATAATTCTCCCACAATTACAAAACCTGTAAATGGAGAATTAGGATCAAATTCAGACATTCTGAAACAAGAGCCCATAGACTTCACTTCTAAGCCGTCAAACACATAAAGACAGAATCAATTTTGTACTTGTTGATTTGTAATGCTGAACTTTTATCTTACCATCCTATGTTACTAAGATACATATTTTTTCAATTGCCAAGTATTTCATCAAATTTCTTTTTTTCCATTATCCACTACTCAGAATCTCTACCATAACTCTAGGAACATTTCTGATGCAATACAGATTCCTAAGTAAACTACATGTGAGATATAAAAATATTGCAAATGTTTTCTCATCTGTATATTTATTGAGAGTCTAAGAAGAAGAGAATGTGATATTACATTTCTAAAGTAATTTCCGATAACTAATGTAATGTTTGCCAAATTGAAATTTTATTAAGTATAAATTTCAAAAGCTAGGTAAAAGTAATCTGTTCCCTCTAATATTATTCTTTGAATTCACCATTTTGCACAGTGAATGTCTGCATCACAACCATACCTTGGTGTACTTGGAGTTTCAATCTTCACAAAAATTATATTAGGAAGTAGAGGAGTTGTCAGCAGCAATCCATCAGAGATATCAGGAAAAGCGACTTTAGTATTTAAAATGATTATACTTAGATGCTGAGATCATGCGCCTCAAGGAAAATTTTGGTATGCTTTTTTTTATTATTTATAATTTATTAAATGTGATTTATCTTCATCCATTTAGAGAATTCCTGCTGCTAGCTTTATGGTAGTATTTTAAATAGATTTTGCTATAGGTGACATTCATTTTTGTTACATACTTTATTCATGATTAATATGCAGATGTTTCTCAAAGCAAATTACCATATATATTTGATAAAATGCAACATGTTATTTTTGAAAGTTAAGATACATATTTAAAAGAGGCAGAGTAGTGTCTTCAGAGAGAGCTTTAAGACCCATCATTGTTTAATATATTTGTTGTATTTCTTGTTGTTCAGTTAACTTCACAGGCTGTAACAGTGGCCTTGGTATCTACTAGTCTTAGTACAGCATATAGCTAACAAAAGCTCTGCTTTGTGAACAGAGGTAGGAGTCACAGCAGATACTTTACTGTTCTGGACTAAAATTGGATACCCTTTCCAATTCACATTATCAATACTGTCTTAAATATATTTATGGTTGAATTTAATAAGGACAATAATCAAAATTAATTAATAATCTGGATGTTATGGCAAGTTGTATTTTACAAGTTTTTAAAAAAAATTGTAACCTTTTTTTTCCTACTTTCAATTTGTCACAATTACTATATATCTTAATCTCAAACTTTCCCCACTATAACAAATATACTTGGCTCCCAGCAAAGACAACCTTCTAAAGCTGATATCGTATTGAGTATTCTTTTTTTCCTTTTTAACTTTAATGTTAAGTTTCTAACATAAATTAATGTTTCATATCTTTTACTATCATTATAATTAACTACTTTATTATAGATGAAGACTAATTCCTTCTATTTCATACCTACATTATGAATATTTTAATTGTAAGTAAGTATAACTATATGTTTCTCTTAACTTTCTAATGAGCACCAATAATATTATTTACTTCCTTGATAACATCTTTTTACCTGAATCTTGAGAGATAAAATTTTAAGACACTTTGTTGTAAATTATGAGAACAGTTTTCTGGCATACTACATTAACTTTTTGGAACTTGTTAATTTAACTTGTCTTACTGTAAAACACAAGTTTTTTTTTGGGAAGCTATGATTCAAACTTAATGAAAAGTTAAAATAATATGAGTATCTTTCTTTCCAATATTTCCTTACAAAAGTGCCAAAGTTTATATCCAGCATAGCCGAAGATGAATGAGTCCTGGGATGAAAAAAACCTGTTTCCTTCAATGTTTTCAATGGGCAATAGCAGACTAAAATTTCAATAGGTCCTAAAAACTCTTTAAATCATCCTTTTCCAAACCTTTTAAATTACAGTGCTTCTGTACTCCCTTCTCTCTTCCTGATTTTTTTCCTCTTCTCTCTTCTCCTCCTTCCCTTCCCCTCCTCTTCCCTCTCCTCTCTTCTCATCCCTTCCCTTCCTGTCTCTTCTTTTCTCTACAATTTAAAGCCAGTAAGCTGAGCACACACAGTTTATAGGTAACATGAACTCTGGAGTCAGACTTATTGAAGTAAAATTCTTGCTCAGTGCCGCAGCACTGTTGGCTTTTCTACTTTGTTAACAGAAGTAGAAATTTTATGATTGTGTTTTATGATGTTTGCATTCAAAACCATTTCAACAATGTTGTACTAGCTTATATATGTTCTGAAAATATCCACTACAGGAGGAAAATGTTCTGTTACTATTAGTAGAGAGAAAAGGGCAAGATAAATAGTTTTGATGACAAATCTGTAAGCAGTTTTACCTTCATTTTCTTATTTAATCCTTAAAATAGAGCATTGAAATCAAAATGTCCATTATATAGTAAGGAAGGGAACTAAAGTCATCGGAAGCCAGTACCTATGGTATACTCTGGTTCTTTATTGGTATTCCAAGACAGAATTAACATATGCCATCAATATACTCATTTGCAACTATCCTTGATTTCAGAAATTGATTTTACTTTTACTTGATTTTACTTTCTAAGACTGTTTTTTTGTCCTACAGTTTACTTAATCCAAGGTAATTCATCAGTAGAAAGTTAAATGGCATTCATAATATTTTTGGATTTTAGGACAAAAATATTATATGAGATATATGCATTCTAAATATGTGAGAGGTAACTTATTTACATTATAATTAGCTATTCTCCCTTAACAAGGTGACTTGACATTGTCAAATATTGATGCTGTCAGTAAAATGCTAGTGAAGTTGTGTTCTTTATTGCTCATTAGGAAGTCTTTTAATATAGCTGAAGTCCATTGCCACTAATTACTATCCTAATAGAATATGCCTATATACATACTGATTGCTTGAAATACACTTTGCTTTTGGTGAAAAGAGATTATTAAATTTATCAAAAAGTACTCTGAGGTTATGAAAAGGAGGAAGCATGGAACAAACAATAAGCAAGCAACAAACAAACATATACATTAAAAAAAATGTAGAGGCTTAGAAATTAAACCCGAGTAGCAGATATAGAGAGAATTACTCCAGAAAGAAGCAGAGAATGGACCTCCCAGAGTAACTTAACCATAAAGAAAAAGTAATATTTCTAGATTATCTGGGGCTTCTACATTGCACTGAGAAGACATTTTTTATTGCTGACAAAGAGCTTAAACTTGGATTAATATTTAGTACATAGAAAAGTAAACATGAAAAATAAAGACAAAGTATTTCTAGGTATAACAATATATGCAGTATGGATTATGCTAACCAAATATTATAACTAAACTGTGACAATAGAGGAAAGTGATAAGTGTGTGGTAGGAAAAGGTATAGGAGAAGGGAATATGAAAGCTGTATCCTAAATTTTCATAGAAGCAGTTGATATCAGAATCTTAAAAAGAAATTTTTATATAAGCCAATTATATGTAACATGGAGATAAATATAAGGAAAAAAACTTCTAAAATATTTGAAAGCAGTTGTTTCTGAGAAATAGGAATCAGAGTTGGAGGATAAAAGAAAGGAACTGACTTTTATTATAAATATTTAGATTATATTGCATTTTATAATTTTTAGATTATATTGCATTTTATAATTTTATACCTATATATGTATACATGTTTGATTAAGTAAAACATAAATTAAAAACAGAACCCCATTTTCAGGTCCAACAGGCAAAGGACTTGGAAGTTGCTGCCAACATCCTTACAACAAGAAAAACTGCTGAACAAACTGAAAACAAAAACTCATGTTAGATCCACCAGAGATTCGATGTCACAGGAAAAACTGCCCAGAGTGGTATGGTCTCCTTAAAAACAGCCTTCTCTCAAGGGACGCTGTTTTATCAAAGCCTAATAACTTCTGTATTTCAAGAACCTAATGGTACCTTAGAGGAAGGAAAATACCCAACTCCAGTGTCCTCTAAACTTCTGGTCTTACCTGAGTGGGGGAACTGAACAGCCCTTGCGAAGGTCACAGACCTGGGACACCAGCTCATTAGAAGACTGAGATCTAATCACAGGACTATAAGAATGTTTCTCCTTATACTACACCATACCAACACATCAATAGACCTTCTACACGATCACAGGAGATTACAGCTGAATGAACTGCAAGTCTTGCACCTTATTTATGAAGGAATATCTATGGAAACCCAAAGACAACAGAGGAGGGAAAAACTAAGGAACTAGAGAATATTTTAGGCTTTGACACCACAGCTACAGAAAACAGTAAACACAGGTATACTTCTAGCCAGATAAAGATAAAATCTTATACTAAAGGCCCATTTATCTCAATTTTAATGCAATGTATTATGTGCAGCTTTAAACAAAAATTATAAAGCATGTGAAAAGGTAGAACAATGTGTGAAGACACAAAGCAACCTTCAGAACCAGACTCATATAGTGTAGAGATATTGAAATTATTAGACGGCAGTTTGAAACCAACTATGATTCATATTTTCAGGATTCTAGTAGAAAAAATGGATAACATACAAGAGTAAATGGGTAATATAAGCAGAGTGATGGAAATTCTAAGGAAGAAACAAAAGGAAATGTTGGAAATAAAAAACACTGTAAAATAAAAAAAGAATGCCTTTGATAGTATCATCAGAATAGAGAGTGTAAAAAGGTCAGTGGTTGCCTGGGAGTAGGTTGAGTACAGGGGATATTTAGGGCAATGAATCTATTCTGCTCAGCACTGTGATGGTGAATACATGTCATTATATATCTGTCAAAACTGTACAACCCAAAGACTGAACTCTAACGTAAACTATGGATTTAGCTAATAATAATGTACCAGTATGGTTCATCAATTATAATAAATGCACTGAACTAATGGAAAATGTTAATAATAGGGGAAACTGTATGTGGGTTGGTGGGGAAGAGGATGTATGGCGATTCTCTGGGCTTTCTGTTCAATGTTTATGGAAACTTCCTAAAAAGTCTCTAAAAAATAATCTATTACCTTAAAAAAACCTGTTTTTATATACACCACGTCAGCTGATGTTTAAAACAAACCCATGCGTACCGCAAAAAAAAACCAACAAAAAAAAATCCATGATAATCTAGAAAGGAATTATTAACATTACCCAAAGAATTATTCAGGCTACCAGGTAGAATATCATAAAGGATCTTCAAAATCAGGCATAGTACTGAGACTCAAAGTGGGTAAGAATATATTAAGTATATTTTAGTGTTTAGTAATATGGAAGTGGCGATTTTGAAAAAATTGAATAGATGTGATGAAAAGATATTATTAGAAAGGCTATCTAGTTTTAAGAATATTCTAGAAGTGAGCTAATGAAGTCAGAATTGTTACAATGGGTACGGAGAAAAATAATGGACCCATGTAATAAATTGTTACATTATATCACTTACCTTAAATTTTATATTAAACGTAATTTACCTTATATCAGAAATTTAGTGCATATAGTGGACAATGGAAGAGAAATTTTTAGAATTAGAATTTGGTCTGATTGACTGGCAGGATTGAGAGAAGCAAATGTTAGTTTGAGAAGAGAAAGTAGTTTTTTAAGGGATTGTGATAAATGGATTTAGACACTTACCTGAAATCTTAAACATCAAAGTAGAAATATACTGCACAGGAAGATACTTCTGTGATCAATTTTAAAGAAAAAGTGGTGAGAAGAACACAGAATAAATAACTTAGAGGAGATATGAAAAACTACAAGAGCTACTCACAAAAGAGAATTCAAAAACAATTGTGAGCTAAGGTCTGGGATTTGAAGCATTTATTGGCAGGGCTAAAAAGAAGCAGTAATGAAAAAAAGAAGGAAATATTAGACCAAGATACAAGGTGGGGAGTAACAAGGTGATCAAGATGGCAATGCAGTACACTTTAAGCCTTTACAATGAAGGCAGAGGATAGTATTAAAGTAAATGACAGAGGAGTGGATAAAGAAGTGTGGTATGTATATATCTATAAGGGAATCACAAAGAATGAAATAATGCCATCTGCAGCAACATGGATGGACCTAGAGAATACCATGCTGAGTGAAGTAAGTCAGACAGAGAATGACAAATATCATATGATATCGCTTGTATGTGGAATCTAAAAAACAAACCAAAAAAGGGTACAAATGAACTTATTTACAAAACAGAAATAGAGTCACAGATGTAGAAAACAAACTAATGGTTACCGGGGGGAAGGTGGGAGGGATAAATTGGGAGATTAGGACTGACATATATACACTAATATATATAAAATATCAATAGATAACTAACAAGGACCTACTGTATAGCACAGGGAACTCTACTCAATACTCTGTAATGACCTATATGGGAAAATAATCTAAAAGAGTGGATATATGTATATGTATAACTGATTCACTTTGCTGTACACCTGAAACTAACACATTGTAAATCAACTATACTCCAATAAAAATTTTTAAAAAAAGAAAAAGAAAAAAAAAGAAATATCTAGATTAGATGTGTTAAATTTATCTTCTGCTCCCATCTCCCTCAGGCTCTCCCCTTTTTACTAAACTCTGCTTTCTCAGTATGCTTAATGTTTACCTAAAGAAGTGTTTCTTGGCAAAATGTAATCTGCACTTTTAATACAGTCCCAAGTAATGTTGAAGCTGCTGGTTCCAACTACACTTTTAATTTCAAGGTTCTAGAGGATCAGTTGTCACCAGTTTAAATCTCCCTTCTGTGATTTCCCCATAATAAAATTATTTCCCTCTTATTATCGATATTTGAATTCCTTAAATGCTAGGGGAAAATACAGAATTGCCTCACAATTCTGAGAGTTGGAGTTTATTTTGAAACATGAAGGAAAAGGTATATTTTTTCTCTAATTATTATAGGGATGCTTTTTCACTCCACACGCAGATGCTATTTAGCAAAGCAAAGTAGAATTCCATATATAATGCTGTGATTTCAAAAAATATATAAGCATGCATGGGTGGCTTTGTGCCTTTAGTCGATCCAAATGATAGATCCAGGCACTCACCGAGGTTTCTTTTTTTTTTCTACAGATGAAGTTTCTCTAACTATTGTACCTAATAATAAGAAAGCACCACCTGTCACCTTTGCTTCCTAATGAGTTCTTAAAAACCATCTGGGGGCAGCTATCTTTTCCCCTGAAGAAGCAAATACCTGTCATATTGCACTAAATCACTTCCTACCTTCCTGAACCTACAAAGCCTAAAAAAAACTTTTAACCTTGCCTATTCAATTTGTTAAATTCATTGCAGAATATTTTTTCTGTTATTACATAACTGAATATTAAATAGAAGATTTTAGGTTTAGCAGGTATTCCTCATTACTAATAAGGATAATTTATTTGTGCCATTATGAGGATTATAAATCTTTGATGTACTCCCTGAAATTATACTCCAGAAACAATTGTGATGATAAGAAAGCTGGAAGTTGGCAAATTAATAGAGCTCTCTTTAAGTCAAAGTTATGTTGGCTTATGACATCAAATCTAATTGATATGTTTTTCAGAAAACTTGGTAAGATATACTTTTGGAAAAGTATTCAATAAAAACTCTTAAACAGTTTCCTTTCTTAGTGGGAAGAACTACAGAGGAACAGAGAAGCAGAACCTGGAGTAGAGTAGTAAACCAACATAAATAAACCATGTTGGTAACTGAAAGTCCACCACTGTAACATGTTTGGTAGACCTCCGCTCACAGGTTCATGTGTGTAATTCCTGAGATATAGAGCAGACCAATCGATTTTGTCCATGGGCCAAATTAGATGAACATGGATAGCATTCTCACATAAAATCCCCAAAAGACACAAAAGCATGGGTTTAAACCCCAGAGATTGGTATAGAATTAAAAAAAGAAAAAACAACAGATCAATTCCTCTTGTTTCACAAGTGAAGAAGCAGTTTCAGTAACTTTTCCCTCCCATGACCACACTTCTTTCCAAATAACAACAACAGCAACAACACAAAACTTAGTTTCCTTGTGGAAAAGTACTATAAATTGTGGTCATTTACAGCACATTTTAATCACTTGTACCTAATTTCTTCTCAGCCATTGAGAGTCACACTTGTCAATATGACTCAGATTAACTTCATTGTGAATTTTATTTGGTTTTCATTCTGGAATTTGTGTAAAGATGCCCAGCCTCTAAATTACTGACAAGCCCCATGCTCATCCACTGTACTTTAAATAATCCCAAACTTTATATTTAGAATACTAAGTGCATCGATTAATGACATGTTTAAGAAAGTGACTTTGCTGTCAATTGATAACCACACAGAACCAAAGGAAAAGAGGTGAGAAATAAAATGCACAGATGGGAGAAATCTGCACTTTCAATGAAACAGTAGCAGAAAACTAAAATCTAAAGAGATAATTTGCTTTTTCTCACTATCTAACTGAAAGTTTTCAAAAGATATTCGGCAGTAAGAGCTAACCTTTTCCTTTCTTAAACTGAAGAAATCTTTGAATTACTCATTGGAAGAAACACTTAATAAGTCACAACTGCCAGGATAAATATTGCTGCACTTACCAGCAGTTCAAAACCTCAGTTTGTGAAAGAATTTTTGCAAACATCTGTATTCACTGCTACATTTTGTAACTGTAATTACACAGAAATTCACAGGAGTGTTAAAGGAAGGTTAGGTTTGGAATAATCTCCTCTGTGTATTTTAAACTTTTGTTCACATTGCTCTAGTTTAAAGTGATGCATTTATCCTGACGTCCACAATACAGAAAGGCAGCCCTTTTGTAGTCAGCCTGAGGAAGAAAACTATCTAATACTAGTATGTCTTGTAAAGTAATTTACAGTATATACAATGGATTTGCATTTCTTATTGTTGCTGTATTTTAACAGAGAATTTTGCATGTATTCCATTTGGCATATGCTCCAGTGCACGTAAGAATTTTTTTCTTCAACTGACAGATACTGAATGGAGTGAAGCCAATCAGTACAACTCAGCTCTGTGACTCTAGTAAACTGCAATGATTCTCATGGGATATGCTAAGGTAATGCTAAAATAGGTTATCATAAGTCAGAATGTCTTTGGGCGAAACTAAATTGCTTCCGGAGACATTAAGGCTGCTGAGTACGGTTTTTAACTTATTAAACATGATACCTCATTTCATACAGCTTATCTTAATTCCTCTCAGTTTTTACTGTAACTTCCATTTTTTTATTCACTCACAGCTGTATTAGAGCTTACTTATTTTTTAAACATACCTAAGTTGTATTACTTTCGTTGATTGGAGCACTTAAGAAGAAGGAATTTGTGAAGGAAAGAGAAAGCATTCTCAGGGACCAGACATAAACAATGAGCAGGAAATAGACACAAGGCAAAGAACTGTACTAAGGAGTGTTACATGAATGAGCAGTCACAGTAATCCCTACACTTGTTTGAATTCCTAGTATTTGCCAGCTATTGGATACATTTTGTCGGCAGTGTTCTCAAGTGAGCTATATGTATATAGTAATTTAGTACGAATGTTGTAGTTCGTGCCACCATTTGGTGTTTGTACCATTTTGACAATTTGCTGAAAGTTATACAGTTGCTAGGATTTATACTCCCGTCTACAAGGACATAACCTTTTCAATAGGCCAGGCTGCTTCTCTGATTCAGAACCAGTAACTTAATTTGGATGAAGAAGAGGCAGAATCAGCAGCACACTGGGATGGACTTAGTGAGCCATAAATGTGAAGGGTCACAGGAGGTGATCTGCTACACAGGGAAGCAGCCAGTGGTCAGGGCCCCATTGATACCTAGAGGAAGGTATATCATACCAAGATATTTGGGAATGTTCAAATAATTTATCACTTTTGTTATTTAACTTAATGAATTTATTTAACCATTTTACCAAGTGCTCTATTGACCACTTGGAGTACCTACATACAATTTGGAAATACTGACATCATATCTCATTCAGTTTGTAGTCTACAAATAATGAGTGAGTGTTAGTTCCAACTCAGGCAATGATGAAAACCCTACTTTAAGTCTCTCAAAGCAATTTAGTAATAAAGATGTGTATGAAAGTAGCTATAGAGAAAAGTAGATCCTGTAACTTGTTTTAATATAAGTGTTGATAATGAAATCCAGGTGAGAGGAAGGAAATATTGCACTGGGAAGCAGAGACCAGGTAGGGGTTAGGATAATTTCTGAAATGAGGCATTTGGGTTAGGCTTTTAATCATGTTAGAATTAGATTTAAATTAGATTTAAAGTGCAAAAGGTGGTAGAACAATATAATTTCATAATATATTTATGAAATATAAGCTTAGAAATGCTAACAATATCTTTTATGTAATATATGGCTTTCATAATACCAATGTGATTACTTATTCATTAGTTCAAAACCTTTCTGAGAGTCTATTTTGTGCCAATTACTATGCTCAGAACAAAAGATATAATGATGGATTTAGCAAATATGATATTAACCTTTAGGAGTCTAGTGGGAAAAATAAAGACCATTATTAAAGTGATTGCAGAGTACATAAAAAAGTGAAAGTGAAACATGCTGAGGAAACATATATTTGACTTTAACCAGAAGCCAGAGAAAGACTCCCTGCAGAAATAGCATCTATGAGAACTTTAAAGCATGAAGAGGAGATGGTGGTGTGTTAGAACTGTGAAGAGAGAGTTTTACAGATAGAGGAGACTGAATTTGTAGTAACAGAGTCTAAAAGGAAACTTTATCTTCAAGAAATCAAAAGTCCACTGCTATTCAAAGTGAAACAGAAAGAGCAGAGAGTTAAGACACAGTTAGGGACTAGATTTTGAAGGTACTTCAAACCATTGTGCTCACATGCAACAATTTTAATTTTGAGTATTTGCTAATTATTGAATGAAGAATTGTGCGTGTTTGTGTGTGTGTGTGCATGTGTCTACAAACATGTCCATTAGATTACATATGTTAATTTTGCTTTTCAAATCTTCTAGATCCTTGATATTATTTTAACTTCTTGATTTATTAATTTTATATAGCAGTGGTGAATTCTTCCTCTTAATTTTATGTAATGACCTTCTTCAAAGAGTAACTCCTCTAAGCTAACAGCTAGCACAGCTCTTTTTCCGTAAGCAGTTGCTTGGTGCAGCACACCCCTGTGCACCTTTCCCAAATGTTCTCATGAATACAAAGTACCTTAAAAATGCTTGATTTTATTATCTTTTGCAGTTAAATTAGTGATTTCTATTTTTCCTATATGTTATTATTTCTGTTTTCCCTTTTGTTCTGTTATTGTTGGATTAAGCATTTCTTATGATTCCATTTTTTGTATCTCTGTTATTGGTTTATTAGTACCTCTTTTTCTATACATTTTAGTTTTTACTCTAGGGTTTATTCTATACATATTTCACATTTCACAGTCTAGCTTCAACTAATAAATGCTGACTCACCTTTCAGATGAAGACGTGAGTTCTTCAGAGGTTATCAAAGAATACTGCACTACTGTCTTGGGGAATGTACTCTCTGTTTTTACAGGATAGATTTCTGGGGTTTTGTCAACAGAAGAAGGCTGCCCCTTTTTGATGGGTAGCAATAGTGATTGTCTCTTATCTTCTTCTGGATCTAGTTGACACACAGGAAATGTACTGTACGTGCCACATTGTACAATGTATACCAAACACTGGCAGCTCAGGCTGCCCACCTCTGCCCTCTATCTTTATCCTGACATCTATGGCTCGTCCAACCAGTCTCCTCTATATAAATATCACAAAGTGGGAGCCAGACAACAGTCTCCGTGCTATTATGTGTCCTAAACTTAAGGATATACAGGCCAAATTCTTTGTGAATTCAGCAGCATTTTGAGTATAGCTCAGGGACAAGCCTAGGGAAAACAATATATATTCATCAACACTTTATGACAAAGGTGGCATTATTTTTTTATTTAATAAGATTTTCATTCATGTAAGTCATTTAGCTTGAAGAAGAGAATAATTATCAAGGCATGTAAAATCATATGCTAGATAACAATTACATTGCCCAAATCCTGGTTTAAGTTTTTAAAGGTGCTTTCTGGTTAATCTGATCATTTTCCAAAATTAAAATAATGTGTCAACTATGTTGATAAGTAAATAAACATAAAAGTTACCTAAAGTACTTAAGGGAACTCTTGGTCTTTTTTGGCATGAGTTTTTCAAAACATATTTCCATTGTTTCCTTTCTTAAAAATATAAATCTTAAAAACTCTGAACATGCAGTAAGCATAATAGAAAGTATACAAACATAAATGCACACTGCATACGTTATTGTTAATTTTGCAAAAATAAATGTAAAATAACAAATCTTTATAAATAACTAAAACATTCTGAAAAGGTATCTACATTCTGAAACCACACATGCTTAGAGTTTTCTTTAATAATAAGTTTATTTTAATTGTGGTCCAATGTACATATTCGTATTTCTTAAAATTAATTATAAAAGGTCATCAAAATTCAGTTTTAAATTGTATCATCATTTTATTTGGAAAAAAATGGAGGAACCAAAGGAAAGGGAAAGGAGTAAAAATTAGGTAAATTTACAAAATCAATTATGTTTCTTTTGGGTATGCAATACCAGATCAAACTCTGTCTTATAACACAATAATAGATGTTTGTACATATTTATCTCTATGATGTACTCACTAGCCAGGCTACAACTCCAAGCTGAAAGTTTCCATTAGGATAGTCAATCAACAATTGAAATTCACTATGAACAATGTATAAACATCCTTCCTGCTTTCATTATTTTCATTTTATATTTTAATATGATATAGCCTTCAAAATCTGAGTCCTTCATTCTCTAAGGCTTCTTCAAATATCTACTGCACAATTTGTATCTCTATTCTTTGAATGTTTTTGGAATTCATAACCAATTGAACTCTATATGAGTTCTGTCTTTAGGTAGATTACAACATTACTGATGGTAGGAGTAAGTCTTGTTTATCTCTATTCCACATAAATCTAATGCTTTGTGTTGAGTATCCTCAATGCTCAAAAAATACCTGTTAATTGATTATTAATTAAAGAGTATGATCGTTTCTAAAACTGTTATTTACATTGATGGATACAAGTAAAATTACGAGTAAAGCTACCTATAACCATGGAAACATGTTAAGATTAAGTAGTATTTAAGAAGATTATGTGCATTAATTTGTAACATCAAAGATATGATTGAAACTTTATATCAATAAAACAAAACAGAAAATGCAGGGCTGTGATCTTAACGAGTATTTAATATATATTACTAGTAAATTTTGTACTACTTGAGGAACTTACAAGAGACAGTATGTCATCACATTTTATCTTTAACAGATATCACCTTAAAATAATTGTACTTCCTGAAATCCTGTGTTTTCCTTTCCCAGAATGTGAGGAAGCATATTTAACTTGCAGAAGCATATTTAACTATAAATAAGTGTAGTTTCCAAATTACTGTTATTAAAATAAACTTCTGAACTGAAAGTATTCCAAATCTACAAATGCTATTCTTCAGACAAATCAACACAGTTTAGAACGTAAGAAAGAATACCAGATGTTCCCAAGGAATAGAAAAATAATTTATAAAACAGTAAGATGCAGAACACAGGCCATGAAACAAAACATTAAGCAAAGTGAAGAGCAGCTGTTGAGCTGTATTTCAAGTAGTTACAGCTCTGAATGCAATGTGCTGATATCAAAATAAATAGAAAGACACATTTTTTTTGGCAGAAACTGTTCCAAATCATCAAATAAATGAAAACTATGAAATTATCAAATCAAAGTAATCTAACTTGTATTGCCATGTAATGAAAAATAAGCAAAAATTTGGATTGATAAGTATTAGATCAAAGCAAATCTAAAATGTGTAATATATAAATTAGTAAAATAGCAATGCTACATCAGCAATTTTATAAGGACCAAAATATTTCATAAATAATACTAATATTGTATTTTATTTTATAATTTATTATAATATAAACAAATCTAATTATTAGTTAATGAATATAATTTAACTAATAAATGAATGGAAGGTTATTGTTTAATTGAACATTTGAAAATAATAGGAAAAATAACTTCCATACCTCATCATCTGCATATAAATTATTTTACTTTTAAGCATTCATTAGAACCAACTATATAATGAGTGCTTATAGGAAATTAATGAGTTTGTTGAGCTGTAGACTAAAAAATCCTGAAAACTAATGGATGTTTTCTATGATTTTTTTTCTGTTCTGCTCCTTATCTCTCTTGGTTTCATTATTTGTCATTTTCTTCTCTTTCTATTTTACTTCCATTTATTGAACAAATATGTCTTGGGTACCCAGGATAAGTCATGCCCTGTTTTAGATATTTAGGGTACATCAATGAACAAACAAACTAAAATTCTGCATGCAGAAACCTTTTATTCCCGTAGAAGTAGAGATTTAATAAACCTAGTGAATAAGTAAAATATATAACACATTTGAAGATGACAATTTCTAGTGACAAAATAAAATAGTTAAGAAGGCTAAGGAATGTGAGAGAGGAATAAAATTTTTAAAGGTAATCAGGTCACATTTAAGCCCAGTACCTTCCATCTATTATGAGAAATCCTTGCATTTATTCTTAGAAATTTGTTGTATTTCTATGGAGCCCTGATTACTTTTCCTTAAGTAGTGTTTGGTGTATTTTAAAATCTCTCTATTGAATTTTATATTTCTTGCATTTAAAAAATTATAAGTAGGTTTTTTACATACCTCCTTTTATGAAACTGTTGAATTTTTTTTATCTTTAATGGTTTCTTCTGTTTCATAAAAGCAACCTCTCTTATACCTGGAGAATATCAACTATGTATTTTACTTATTTCTTATAGAAAATGATTTTTATCTATATCTTATTATTACTGGGTTACAAAGGAAACTTTCCCTCTCATTTATGATTTTTATTTTGTAAAGATTTTATCATTGTACTAGTTGGCTCTTGCTGTGAAAACAAATTACCACAAACACAATAGCTAAAAGCCACACATATTTATTATCTCATAGTTTCTATAGGTCAGAGTTCTGGGCACACAACTTAGCTGGGTTCTCTGATTCAGTGTTTCACAAGACTGCAATCAAGGTGGAGCCAGGGTTACCAGTGGTAAAAATCTGCCCCTAAGCTTCCATGGGTTGTTGGCAGAATTCATCTCCTTGTGTCTGGAGGAATGAGCATCCTTTCTTTTTTCTGGCTATTGGCAAGGTACCACTGAGCTCCGAGGGGCTTCCCACATTTCCTTGGAACATGTCCCTCTCCACTGGCCCACTCACAACCAGGCAGCTCATCCTTCAAAACCAGTAAAGGAGAGAGTCATTTTTCTCACTCATACAAGTGTGACAGAGCCTATAAATAGCATAACAGAAACATGAGGGTGACCTCACATCAACATAGCCATATTCTAGGCATAGGACCTTCTCATACTCAAGGAGAGTACAGGACATGAACTTGGGACTATTCTAGGGTTGGTTGGTCTGCCACAATTTATAACTGTAAATGTTTCTGCTCAGGCCTGGTGGTTTTCAACAAGCAACACTCATGGGATATCCTTAGCTCCCTTCACTTTCAATTTACATATTTTGAGTACTGATCGCTCAAATACAATCCTCAAATCAAATTACTTGTTTAGACTACCAGGCATCCATATACTGGTGTTCTGTGGTATAGCCCGACCTCTGACAAGACTAGGGAATAGATATAGCTTAATAAACTTTCTCTTACTAATATAATAATTTTAAAACCCTCTCTTATTTTGATCTTTGCATTTTCATGCAACTATTTATTTTTATGCTGTGAGTACCAGGATGCAACATGTTGTAAAGAACCTCTCCACTTCAAACTTTATTATAAACATAAATGCCTCTAAACAGTTGCTAAGTTAAAAGAACTAATCCTGATAACTATGTAGAGTTTAACACATGGATTGAAGGTTGAAATTTTTGTCTAGCTGATTTACAAGATAGCTCCTACACACCACACATTAAATATGATTTCTTTATATTCTAGTTATTATATCCCCTGAAATCTCAAGTTAGAATGAAACAGCAGGAACAAACCAATGTCCATCTCTACCTACACTGGAGCATCTTGTCTAATTACACATGAGAGTGTGTACCTTGTAACTGAATTCCAATTACTGATGCTGTGGTTAGCAGAAATTTTCCCCAGACATTTTTATTTTACCTTCACTTGAATTTATTTGCAAGTTCATGGATTGGATTTTCCTTTATTATATGTCATCATGGTCATTATAAAGGTAAATTGATAGGAGGTGTATTAGGCATCATATTAAGCAGGAATTTTTCCATTTATTGTTGGGCTTATTATAGTAGTATATGTTGCTTATGAAAATGTTTAAATTTAATGACTATTTTCAAATTTGTTATTTTACCATTCTGTATCTATAAGTTTAAAAAGCTCAATTTTTCTCGTAGCCTCTCTCATATTTATTTTAATTGTTCATATATCAATGATGATCAAGTTATTATAATTATTAATTGCCCTATATGTGTTCCAAGTTTTATTTACTGATTCATGTGATTTAATTTTATAATTAAAACATAAAAACTTAGCTTCATGTAAAAAGCAGAATTACAGATAGGGCAAATTAACTGGGATTATGTTTTCTGAACTTTCCTACTAGGTAGTAATAAGAAAAATTTTCATAAAAAATAATGGTAAGGAATTATTATACACTTCCCTTCAACATGTATATTAATAAACTAAATCATTAACTTGGGGTTAACCATTAATGTGCATTTTAAATACTTCAAAGTTTGATTTCAAATGTTTTAAACTAGACTTAATGTTAAAACTGAATGAATTTAGTAAAATTTTACAGTATTTTGATGTTGCCCTTTGGGCAATTAGATCATACTAATATCCATCTGAAACCTGATTCAAATTGTGGGTCATTTGAGTGCTCTTCTCTCTTCTATACTAGGTGTATGAACAGGAGACTGTGAAGTTGAGGGTAAACATAAGTCTAAATCAAGAATTAAAAATATAACTTTGTGAGGAAACGTAACTTTTTATTAACAAATAATGCCAAAGTTGTTATATATTTTCACAGACGTGAAGAATATAATTCATTTGGGGCGGGGTGTTGAGTAGATCTATTAAAAGAACTATGGATTCCTTAAGAAAAAAAACCAGTGTTGCAATGCAGTTTTTTTTCCCACTCTCCTCTTTTATTCAGAAATTTTAAATCTACATTATTTCCTCTAATTTCTGACATATTACTGCTTTACTAGCCTGAAAAATATTGTGATCATGTACTGTTCTTCTCTTGAGTATATCATATTTTTCCCTAACAGGAACAGTATTTAAATATTTGTTGGCAGCTTTAACAGGAAAGCACAGCCAGGAAAAGAAAGCAGGTATCATTCTACCATTCATTACTCTGATTCTTCTTTGATAAATATTTTTAGTCATCAAATTATTTGCTGTAAATGGTATGGAATTCATCGTTATCTCTGATCTGATTTAAAAATAAACATAATATGCATCACTAAATCCACTACCCTTTGGGACTGAAAAAATAGCTCCATGTAATTGTCTTTGAGGGCATGTTTTCAGTTACAAGGAGACCAAAAAACCACTAAGGTATATCTCTACTTTCAGTTTAACTTATATTATCTCTTTTTCTATTTGTCTTAACCTTAACTTGGAGACTTACGAGGTGGTCTTTCTAAATTCTTTGTAATCTCCCTATTAAAGAATTATTGACCACATTTTAAACTCTACTGTTTCTGGAAATTATATGTTGCTTTATTTTCATACAGTTCACTTTGAATCTGGGAAACTCTTAATATATTTAGGGTGAGTGAAAATATAAATTCATGACACATTCATAATCTTACACTCTCCTAGAGAAAACCGTAGCATTTAGAAAGCTCATAAATATCTACCGAAAAGAAAGTTTTTTTTGTAAGAATGACAGAACAAAGACAACCTATGCAAGAAAATGGGGGATAGGGATCACTATAGATGCAGTAGAGATGGAAGAGACAGTAAGAGAATACCATCAATGACTACACGCCAACAATTTTTAAGTCTAAGTTTAAATGGGGAAATGCCTAGAAAGAAATATTAACAAAACTTGATAATCGAGCCCTCTTTTGTATCATTATTACTTTATACATAACGTGTTTTTTGTTTAACTACTTTCAAAGTTTTCTCCCTGTTTTTATTCAATTTTATATGTTGTACCTGTTTATCTTACTATTTTTTCCTGTCTCTCTTGGTTTGGGCTGCTGAACTCCTTATATAAGAAGGTTTTTGTTTTCACAAAATTTGGGAACTTTCTACCCTTTAAAAAATATTTTTTTCTTTCTTATTGTCTCTGAAATTCCAGTGGCGCATATGTTAAATGTTTGATACTGTTTCATATCTTAGTAATGATCCTTTCTTAATCTTTTTTTAAGTTGTCATGCACACTGGATATTTATGGATTATTTTCAATTTCAATTACCCATTGTTCCACTATCTCCAATCTATTGTTAATCCTATTCATTGGATTTTATTTTACACGTAGTGTATATTTTTGTTCTATAATTTATATACTTTAAAAAATAATTTTCATTTCTCCACTGTAGTTTTCTACCTGTTAATTTATTATATCCATATTTTCCTTCATTTTCTCAATTGTTAATTCCAATTCTTCTGCCAACTCACGGTCAGTTTGTATTGACTGCTTTTTATCTTAACTATAGCTTAATGTTTCTTCTTCTCATGCCTAGTATTTTTGTTTGTTCATTTTTACTTTAGACTAGGCACTGTAAATGGCAAATTTTTAGAAATGCTTGATTCTGTTATTTTCTTCTGTGTATGGATGATTTTGGTCTATGTAATAGTTATCTTTACTACACTTAAACTCCAAACATTGTCTTCCCTGTGGTTGGCAGCAGCTTAGGTTTTTCAATCATTTAACTATTCCTTTCCCTTAGAAAGCTTGATCTCTCTCTCCGACTTATGTAGGACTTTCCTCTTTCATGACCCTTTTCTTACTAGAATCTGTCCCCTTATTTAACAACAACTCTGGAAGCTCTTAACTTTGTAACCAGAAAAAAACATGGCTTTTTGATGGATTTCTTCTTGCTCTCTAGTGTGCAAATTTCATTGGCCTTTATGTAGAAAGTCATATAAATATAAATATTCTACTATAAAGTTACCTTCTCTTAAGCATCTATTCATTTCTAGGTTTTTGTTTGGTTTTGTTTTCCTTTTGGTTACTCTCCATTGCCTTCAGGTATTGGAATATTTTTTGGGGGGGGAATTTTTTTAAATGTACTTTGTTCACAGTTAATAATTATTTTCTGAATATCTGGAAACAGAACCCAAAGTCATGCATTTCATCATGGAAAATAAATCATTATAGTGCTTTTGTGTCTTCTAATATCTAAGGAAAGAAATCCTCAATGATTTCAAGCTAAGCTGTGTTATGCAAACAAACACATAATTAGAATATCACTAATGTGATTATAATTAATGTAGCACCCTGCAAAGTGATTACCTAAATCAGTCTAAATTAAATGTCCTAGATACTTACATGTACCATAAACATAAAATCAAAACTTTAATGAAGTAATACCTTTTATATTTCACTTTGTTTGCAGAAAAAGAATGACTCCTTTGCATTTGGAAGTCCCAAAATAGTGATTATTGTTGCGATAAACATGGACAGTACCTCTAAATGTGCAATGAGTATTATTTAATTTCATATATAATTTGAAGTACTCATAGGCTATTAAGAAAAATTGTTAACATTTATGGAAACATAAGAGAAATGGCTTACTTTATGTTTAACATCTCCCCAGAAGGGGGAAGAATGATAGAAAAAAATGGTAATGCTCACAGAGCTTTGGCTGTCTCAGAGTAATGCACAACATATCCATGATTTATATCTATTATTATCCTCAAACAATATTTCCCGATATAAAAAACAAGAAAATCCCTCACTTACTGGTGACCCATTTTACTACTTCTTTCATTTCTCTGTTACTAAGCCACAAAAAGACCCTAAGAAAAAAGATTTGTAACACTTTTTCATATATCATACACAGTAGTATACCCCAAATGTGCTCTATAAAGCAAATAATAAATAATACTTTTGTATTTGTGTTTTCTAGGATTTACAGGATTGTCACAACACTGTATACCGAAGTTTTCTATCACAATATATTTTATAGAGCTTTACTTGAGGAGGAATTTTTCATGTAGGAGCCAGAATATTCAATTTTTTAAAAATATTTTTAAATGGAACCTGTACTGTGAGGATTTAAGTTGCCTTTGTTTCCTCCCTGACATTCAGTAGTAAGAATACCCATGGTCCAAAGTCCTTCTGCATTCTCTCTGAATACCTGTCAACTTCAGCTTTCCTTTTGTTTTATGCACGCTACCCACTTCATCTACTATTACTTACGCCTTATCAATATTGCCTTCTCTCCTTAAAAAACTAAACACTATACTCTTCCCAGCAATCACTGCTTTAGTACCTAGTAGAAAGGAGATGATCTTGCATTTACCATAAATTCTAGGTGGGACCTTGTTACCCAATAATAGACCTATTAAGCACACTTTACATAACAATATAACAATCTGTCATGGGTTCTATATGTGTTTTTTTTTTTCCTGATAAAGATTATAGATAGTTTTCCAGAAAATTTTGAGCATACAAATAAAACAAAATTATTGAAATTATGAAGTCAGCATACCAACATTAGAGTAGTGAGGTTTTTGAGTCTTTTTGTTTTTTTAACATGTAGAGAAGCAGGGGGAAAAAATCAGCTTCCCTAAGTTATCTTCAGTATAATCTTCAGCTCAAAATTTTCTGTTGAGCCCTTTAACACTCAGAAGCAATATAACTAATAACATCTTTGGCAATAGCATATTTTCTCTATGTTTTGGAAATCTAGGTAAGAGTGATATATATGTATGACTGATATGGGGTGGCAGTATACTTGGCACTTGAATCTAATACTGAATTTTAACGTAATTTTAAGAGATATTTTTTTAAATGTATGTTAATGATTTATTTTACCAAATAACCAGCACCACTGGTATCACTGACTTTCACTTCATTCTTGGATTTCACTCTGCTGCTCTGTTCTCTCTCTGTTCCTCACCCAATTCCACCCCATATTTGAAATAGGAAGATAAAAAGATAATATTTTGTTCCAATTGTGAGACATTTATCACTAGGGAATCCTCATTCTTTATATTTAGGTATGTCCGACATTAACCTTGGATTTCACGGTTTTCAAGTCTTAAGCTTTTCAAAGATTTCTGCAAATTTCCTGAGTCTTGAATTTTATATTTTCTCTGACTCTGCCTTCTGTGATCTCAAATGCTACATTTATACCACCCTTCCGTAGTTGGAACAAAAGCTGAGCTACTATAACAAAGACTCCCACAAATTCATTGGCTTATTGAATACAAACTGTTTATCTCCACGAAGCTGACCATGTGAATTATCCAGGTCTGCATGCATCTCTACTCTAAATAACCTCTTAAGGGCCCAAATTTCTTCCATCGTAAGGCTGCATCATCCTCTAGGGCATTATTGTTGTCAGGCTGGTCAAAGAATCACATTGTTCTATGTAGTGTTCTGTTGGTTGGATGGAGGAAAAGAGGGGAGTAAGTCCGTGACTTATGATTCTGAGGTATCACTAGCACACATTACTTCTGGTCATATTCCACTGGACAAGTATAACGAGAAAGTAGGTAACAAAGTATTCCTGGAAAGCTTTGCGTTCCAACAAATAAAATTCCAAGGAAGAAAAGAAAAACAAATTGTGTGTGTGTGTGTGTGTGTGTGTGTGTGTGTGTGTGTGTGTGTGTGTGTGTGTAATGCTAATGGTCTCACCATAGTCGGCCCCCTCTGACCAACTTTCTTCCCCTGCATAGAATACATTTACTCCTTCCGAAAGTGAGAAGACCAAAATCTCATATATTTATTGTATTCACTTGAAACTTCAAATATCTGGATGATGTACAAACCTCTGTATCAGTTTAGATGTGGCTTCTCATGACATCCCCCCAAGATTTAACCCACTTTCAATACATAGTAGCTCAAAACTAGTTATTCATCCCAATATACAGTATGCAAATACTTTAGTAAAAACAGCCAATTAAAAATGGCAAGACTGGGAAACAGTTATTAACTGACAGTAATTTTAAAATTCATCTGGGCAGGAATTATGAAGCTTCCTACCATAGCAGTGAGATAAATTCTTTCCTTAGTCAATCTAGCTACCCCTGGTTCTGCTGTCTAGAATAATTTTATTATCCTTCATCAATAAAATACTACAGAATGAGTAATTTAAACAACCAATATTTATTTCTCACTGTTCTGGAGACTGCAAAGTATTGAGGACCTGCTTCTGGTTCATAGATGGCCATCTTCTCTCTGTGTCCTAATATGGTGGAAAGGATAAGAAAGCTCTCTGGGGACTCTTTATTTATAAGGGCACTAATCCCATTCATGACAGATCCACCCTCATGACCTAATTACTTCCCAAAGGCTTCACCTCCTAATATCATCACATTGGAGGTTAGAATTTCAACATATGAATTTGGGAAGGCACAAACATTCAGTCCATAACAGCCCTTATATTTTGTGAACTGTACCTTTGCCCTCTGTGAGGGTAAATAATATATAACCATATGTGTCTATTGTCCACTATTATACCTTTTGAAGTAGGAATTAGAAACTATGCCTTGCTTCGTGGTCTTTAGGGTGGGCTATGAAGGCCAGGCTTATTATCTCTTTAACATACAATTGCCAAAACTTAGTAGGCTTCTACTCAATTTGCTTTAAGTCAGCCCTATGTGCTGGTAGTAGATGTAATGCTCAAGCTCACTTTATTTTTTGGTTTCTACTCTGCACCCATGTACTTCTCTCTCATTTAAGTGGAAGCTGCCCTATGCCATTTAAAACAATAAACTGTCTGTGGGAAGGTACTGATACATCCTTATTTGATACATGGCACAGGGGTATCTCCCCCCCGCTTTTTCTTTTTTTTGGCTTAGTAGTCTTAACAGGCCTTAAAGAAAATCCTTGAAGAACAGGCATATATCCTGCTACTTTGTAAGTAAGAACATTTCGTTTTATGACACTATGGTGTGCCAAATCTGTAAATTCTTTTCCTTCTATTACTGCTTACTAATTGGCAACTTTTTACCTGAGCTCATGTCTTTCTTTTGCTACTTTGCTAGAGTAGCAAGCAGTAAACACTTACTCCTAACTTTTCTAGATACTTTCCCTAGAGCTATATCTCAAAAAGCACATGGTATTTATCAGTAAAAATTGTATACAATATTTTTGCCAAAGCATTATAAGTCTAATCAACTCTAGAAGTCTAATTCTAGTTTGCAATAGGCTTTTTCTTGCCAACTTAGCCAATTCCAAATATTTTTTTGTCACATCAGCTGACTTCTGGGTCAATATCACTGTTAGAGTAAAGGAATAACTACTAAAAGGAAAAAAAAATCCTTGTGAATAAGTATTTGAATGAACAAAATTTTCCTTTTTGTCACAACCAACAGTCCTGTTTTTAGGGAACCAGATTTCTTTCATTTTGGGTTTCTAACACCCTTGAGGGCAGGGGTTCTCAATGTGTAGTGTATAGAATTCTGGGGATTTCTGAGACATTTTCAGGAGTCTTCAAAGTCAAAATAATTTTCATACTAATACTAAGATACTAGTTATCTTTTTATCCTGTGTTTATATTTGTACATAGGCATTGCACTCTTCACTGCCATGCAATTACAATTAAGAAAAGTTTTAAATGCACAGTGTTGCTTAATAATTGCCTTAATGAAACAGTAAACATTAGTTTTATTAAATCTTTATCATTAGTTACACATCTTTTTAATATTGTGTGTGACAAAATGATAAATACACATAAAGTAATTCTGTTAAGTACTGAACAATATGATGGTTTTCTCTAAGTAAAACATCTGTGTGATTGCTTTTGTGTTTGTGTGAGTGTGTTTTGTTATTTGTATTTGTTGTTGTTATAGAAGACCAATTTTACTTGGAAAAAAAGACAGTTGATAAATGCACTTAGGTACAGCCTGGGTTATTTGATAGTATTTTTTTAATTAACATTTTACAAGGAGAAAATGACACTATTTTTGCTAAGAAATAATAGAATTTTCAAGCAAAAAAATTTGGAGGGGGGGGACTCAGATCTGCCTCTATGATTGTGACATCTTTCCAACACTTAAAGGCTTTTCTGATGAGACTGGTGGAGATATTAACAAATGTGAATGCTGGTATTACCTAAGGACATGTGTCAACATTGGAAGATCTATATAGCCCACTAAGCCAAACTTTTCCAAAAGAACACTGCACAACGTATCAAAATCATTGCTGTATGAAGTGTAATGTAACAGAGTGGAAAGAGTTTTTTGACAGAGTTCCTAATTTCGCATCATGAATAATTTTTAACAAACTAGAGCTTGTGAAGTTTTGATGGAATATAAAACTATTCACAATTATTGGAAAAGCCTGTTAAAATTTTTCTATTTGTCCAACTACATGTCTGTGAGACCACATTTTCTTCATATATTTTGACCAAAACAATATATTGCCATATTGCCATAAGTTGAATAAAGAATTAGAAATGAGAATTCAACTGCCTTCTCTTAAACCAGTTATTAATGAGATTTGAAAGAACATAAAATGCTATTTTTCTCACTAATTTTTTTGGAAAGATAATTCTTCATAAAAATGTGCCATTCACTTTTTAGCATGTTACAAATTTATTGTTACTGCAAATGAATAAATATATTTGTATTTTAAAGTTTCTCAGTTTTGTTTTCTAATACTGCTGGTATTAATAGACATGACCTGAAAAAACATAAGCTCTTGATGCCCTCAATGATTTTTAAGAGTGAAAGGAACCAAAAGTTTGAGGGCATTGGTGTCATCTGTGTGGCTGAACCTGACTCACATATACCAGATTATTGTTGTAGAGAAGGGGAAAGAGAGCATGGAGTAAGAACACATCTTTTCTCAAAGCTGGTAGTTACCAGTGGCTTACATTCTACCGTAAGAACCTAGACAATGGTCATATCTATGGATAAGAACCTAGGATATGTATTCCAGCTGGACGGCCAAGAACACCTACACACTTATTGTTATGGACGGTTTTAATGGATTGCTATAGCTGTCACACTTTTCACATGGCCTGACATGATAACACTTTTTCCAGTTAGATTTTTCACCACACCCAAATGTATTAGTGGATAAAGTAGCTATTTCTTATTATTACTCAGGAGAAGTGGAGAAAGGTATTCATATCAAACACTTGGCTGGGCCATGGTGCCCTAATAAAGTAGTATATGAGGAATATGAGAGACAGAGACAGAGAGACAGAAGGAGAGAGAGAGATTTTAAGAATTAGCTCATAATTGGGGAGGCTTGGAGATATATATACATCTCCAAAATATAAATATATATATAAATATGTAAATGTATTACAACAAAGTAATGGATATTATATTACATTGCTACTATTTTTCTACTGATATCTTTAATAAAAGACTAGCTTCTACCTACTCTGTTGAAAACATAAATATGTTCAAATGAGAATTTAACTTATATTTTATGAAGAATTCATTACTAATACTCTCATTAATACAGTTAAATATATTCAACAATATATTTAACACACTTGCACTGGAAATGTGCACTATGTTGGTGTTTAATGTTTCTGATATTCAGGGATAAAAATGTGTCTATTTCCCAAATCTAATATAATAAAATCCACTTTTCCTTTGAACTGTACTTTTTATTTTGTTTAATTTGAACACAATTTTAACATACAGAATATCACCTTCAATTCAACGGAAAAATCTCATCTTAGATGTCCTGTGAAAAGTTCCATATTAAAAAAAAAAAGAAGAAATATGTCTATCTACCAGTAGCACTATAGATTTTAAACACAATCTTTCCAACAATTATTGAATTAATAAGTCCAATTGCTGATGGATGTAAATATACTCCGAGTGAAGAAATATGTCTGTCTCCATTCTTATTGTCATTTCTTATTTTAGTTTCAACCAAAAATTATACTATAAATTCTCATATCAGTATTTTGAGTTGCACTTGGGATTGTTATTGAGCAAGACATTTCAAAGGCATCCATCTTTTGCATGGTTCATAGTTGGCAGATATGACAACTAGCTATTGGTATAGTAAAGGCTGCTTTGAAATATTCCATCCCAATGCCCTTCATTTTATTTGGCATGTTTGATGACATACCTATGATTTTATTCTCAACTAGATTTCCCTTCTTTATGCAATTATTTTATTAACTTTATCACTCTTATACCCAATATGCTTACACTCTGAATAATGTGCTCTCTATTCTCAAGCCTTAACATTTCTATTTTATCAAGAACTCTATTTTTTTCTTAGTTCTATAAGATTATCACTTTGTACCCTTCTAACATACGTTTCTGGTTTGTTTTGAAATTTCTTGTAGCTGTTTAAGATTATCACTTTGTATCCTAATACACATTTCTGGTTTGTTTTGAAATTTTCACATGATATATAATACTGCATATTTTTCACATTCTCCTAGTTACATTTAAGAAATTCATTCCCCATAGACTACTTAGTTAAGCGTATAGCTAACGGTAGAATTTCATTTTTAAAATTTTACTTTTTCACATTTCATCTTCTAGCTACTTTTCTTTCTTTCACTTCAATTCCTGAAATAATTGTCATCAATTATTTTAAACCATGACATTTCTTAAACTTACATTTTTTTATGTCAATGGAACAATTTTTTGTGTGTGTGTTTCACTCACACCTTGCTTAAACTGAGCTAAGTTGCAGTCTACTACAGTCTATTTGGGTCACTGATTTAGAAATAGTATCTTTTTTGGTTCAATTTTAAGTTTTTATTTTTTTGACAAAACCCATTCAGAGATAATCTTGGCTTTTGGTTATTTGACACTGGTTAGCTTATTTTGTGGCTTGGCAGAATAAATTGAGGATGCTATGGGAAAAAATGTATCATGAACAGGTTGGTAATATAATAGTATCAGCTACAGAATATCTGGATTAAAATATCTGAAGATATTTTAAAAATTATTTTCTTTGTATTGAAATATATATTAGTAAATAGTTTAAAATATAGTGGCTCTATCTAGAAAACATATACAGAAGGTGACTGATAACATAATTTTATTATTTAGTCACCTTTAATATATTGTGATATGTTTTATGTAAATTTTATATGTAAGTAAAATGAAGAAATCATAAGCATACAACTGGATAAATTTTCACAAACCAAATACAATAAGCACTCAAATTAATAAATCAACATCACCAGAACTCCAGAAATCCCCTCGTACCTTTCCTACTTATGTCTCCCAGGATAACCACTAGCCTGACTTCTAAGAGATTAGATTTGCTCTTTTCAGACTTTAGGTGAATGATGTTGAACATTTCATGCACTTTACATCTGGTTTCTTTTTTAATATTATGTTTGTAGGTAACATCCATATCACTTATGGAGTAGTGGTTTGTTCATTCTCATTTTTGTCAATTCTGAATATTGTTGCTACGAACCCTCTAATTGATTTTAGTTGGATAGGTGTGTGCATTTCTGCTGAAAATACAACAAGAAATAGACTTGCTGGGTCACAGCATATTAGTCAATTATTTTGTCTCTTTACTCTCCAACCACCGGTACCTGAGACTTGAAGGTATTCCACATTCCCAGTAACACTTGGTATTACTATTAGTCATTCTGACAAGTGTGTAGTTGTATTTCACTATATTTCATTTGTATCCTCTTAAAGACTAATTAAATTAAATGCATGTTCATGCATCGTTTGGATACTTAGATAGCCTCTCTGCGTGAAGTAACTGTTAAGTTTGTAAGCCTTTTTTGCTACTGAACAGGGTAGTTTTATCTTATTAATGTTTAGGAGTTCTTTGTATAGTGCAGATGTAAGTCTTTTGTCAGATACCAGTATTGCAAATATCTTCACTCAATGTGAGTTTTTTCACTCTATCAATGGAATATTTTGATGACCAGAAGATCTAATCATTAATATAGTCAGTGTTATAATTTTTCCTTTTATGGTTAAAGCTTTTTGTGCCCTATTTGAGAAACCTTTGCTTACCATCTGTTATAAAGATATTCTCATATGTTTGCTTCTGAAAGTTCACTGCTTTATCTGTCACAAACCAACTAAAATTGACATTTATGAATATTATGATTTAGGGATCCAATTTTCCCCCCAAAGGATCCAATTAACACAACTGGTCTTTATTGAAAATATCATCATTTTCTCAGGGCACAGCAGTATTGCTGATGTCATAAATAAGTTGACTCCATATGTGGGAGTCTATCTCAGGATATTCTTTTTTCTTCCATATTCCATTAGTTTAATTTCTTATATTATTTCTGCCTTTATTATTTATTTGGGATTGAATAACTTTTATATTTTTTCAGCTTTTTTTCATTTTTTATTAAGAGAAGAGGGTTAGATTTTCTGACTATATTTGTGTATTTGTTTATATTCTTTTAACTTTATTGGTGTTGCTTCATATATATTTAAGATTATTTTAGAGGACATATAGATAGGAATTTTAATATATATCTTCCTTTAGACTCAAAATAAGATGGCATATGATTTATATTAGGTTATCTATAATCTTTATTGAAACATATATGTGTGGGCATGTATATGTGTGTGTTTGGTAATTATTAGTTACTGGGAAAATAAATTAATGAACAGTTTTTCTATTTATCCAAATATGAGTTTTCTATGCTTAGAATTCTTCACACAAACTTTGCACTTAAAATTTTTAAGCTATTTTGAGTTGGGTATTTCTGTTATGTGGAGTTGAAAGCATTCTAAATTGAATATTTGATTGTAGCATATTAGGGCAAATATTAGATGATGCTTTGTATGTTTACAAGCAATGCAGATCTGAGATCAAGACACCAAAATGTGGCAAGGAGTGGATATCACTAAACCTTTGCCTTACAGAATCCATTATTATTTGGGAGCAATAAAAAATGGTATCTTTGGGGATAATAGGAAACTAAATACTTGGGATGGGTAATAATGGCCTCAAGCTGGGCACCAGACTTAGTGTAAATACCAACCTTCAGTATCTTAAGGGCAATTTAATGAAATTAGATGGAGAAGCCAGAATAGGAAAGAAAGACAACTGAGATAAATCAGTTCTTGGCAGGAAGAAACTTTCAACTGATTAAACACTTAATATGGCAGATACCTTTTTACACACCCTCAAAAATCATCTGGGACCACGTTTGGTAGCAGGGAAGAGGCAAGGATTCATCAATCAAGTTATCAGGGGCTTAAACCATTATAATCTAGGTAATAAAATTTACTGGACACTTCTTTATTTTAATTAGCTAGGTGAACTAGACATGTACGAGTGACAGAAGAAAACCACATAAACAACAAATGCAAATAAATTAGCTTAACCATAAAAACCCATAATGTCCATTAAAAATATGTCTATACCAGGGCTTCCCTGGTGGCGCAGTGGTTGGGAGTCCGCCTGCCGATGCGGGGTACGTGGGTTCGTGCCCCGGTCTGGGGGGATCCCGCATGCCGCGGAGCGGCTGGGCCCGTGAGCCATATACCAAATTTCAATAAAACTATTTTGAAATGGTACAAAGAGGAAAGCATTTAAAGTAGAAGAAAAAGAATTTGTAGCATCAGCTCTCATTTGGGAAGTAGGTTGGTGTGTGTGAAGAACAGAAAGAAATTTTAAAGCCAGGAGGATGAAGGGGAAGAGAGGCGCTTGGTGTGAAATTACATTAGAGAGATTGTGGCCATGAATGCATGATATGGCATGTTGTCGTAAATTTTAAATATGATCTAAAGAAGTAAAAAGCTATTAAACATTTAGATTTTGAAGTCAAATAATTCTATTTTTTTAATTAGAATGATACCTGGATTTATCTTTGTAAGAGATGAGAAACAAAAAAGAACAACAGGACAAATCAGTAGGCTCTTAAAATAATCTATATGTGTGGGAATGGGATATCTTTACCTTGATGACTTTGACTAGCCTGATAACAGTGGAAACTTTTGGAAGCCACTGAGTTAGGAGTATATTTGGTGTTAGAACTAATGAGAATATGTGAACTATGTGTGGTGATGGTATGCCTGAGAAATATCAAGATTTCTACATTTTTGACATTAACAACTGGACGATAAGGGCACAGTGGAGGATGGAGTGTTCTCTTTAAAATTTCTTAAAAAATTGGGGGACAGGAGGCCCCTTTAAGAATCAGATTAAAATTCTCAAATGCTTATATCTGAACATATTTATAGGACATATTAAGGTGTTTATGTCCTTGAAAACTGTCCATAGAACAAGAGTTCAATGAACCCAAGTATAGCAGGTTTGCTATTAATTAATAATACTGCTTTTGACGGATTTTTGGCTGTGTACATAGTTGCTCAGCTATGGATTTTATTTCTTAACTACCCCCGTAGGTAGGGGCAGCTGTGCCACTAGCTATTGATCAATAGTACTTGAGTGAAAATGATGTGAACACCTACTGCTTTAAAATTATACAAATAAAGTTACTTTTGTCTCATGCTGCCCCCTCTCTTATTCCTATTAGAAACACAAACATAGCAGTGATCACATTTTGACTGTAGGTATGAATATAACAAACTAGGTTATAATGATGAAACAAAGAAATGGAATCTAGAGCACAGCCCATCTACTCCTCTGAGACTAGACTCTTATGTGAGAGACAAGCCACTAACTTAAGTCATTTTTTAATCACTTAGAAAAAAGCCTATATCTTAACTAATACCTATTGAAATATATGAAAAATATTGAGTTTACATAGACTTTATGAGGAGAGATATTATAGCCTGAATCACATTTTCAAAGATCCCAGTATGATTAACTATAATTGTTCCTATTAATGCTTTGAAAATTATGTTGGAGGTGGAAATCCTTTAATATATAGATAATTTAAATCTGTAAAATTCATTATGGATTAGGAAGAAAACCAAAAACAACATGACAACAACAAAACACCAGCAACTAAAACTTCTTGAAATGGTAACCTTCTCTAATTTACCATAGCAATATGTAAATTAGCTCTGGTTTTCATGTTAGCAGATAAAAAATCAACAGACCGTCTTCTTCTGGACACAGATGCCTGCTTAATGAATTTGGAACTGGCATTGCCACAGGTGCACAGGGTCTAAGAATGTTTAATTGCTTGTTCTTGCAAAACCCTGGCACACTAACACCAATATGTTTTACTTGCATATGTCACTTAGAGAATCTTCCTCATTCAGGAAAGGTCCATACCTCTTCTACCTGCACATGTCAACATGTCATGAGAATAAGGTTGTTCTGGGCTTTGAAAGTGGTAAAAGAGTTTGTCAGTTATTATAAGAAAACTACAAGACCAAAGCACAATATTGACTGGCTATCTCCAGGGGCTCAGCTTTTTACCACTTATTCTATTTCTCATCCTACAAAAGTCTCATCTCTGAGATGTCTGTAAGAGCTATTGTTAAATTAAGTTCTTGGATATTGCTTCTTGATCAATGCTGACCAATAAATTGTGTATTGTTTTTATGAGTCTATTTTCCAAATAATTCTGTATATTGCATTGTCTATTTAAGTTTATCAATAATGGAAATCATTATAAACTTAAGCCTCAGAGCAGCTTAAGACATAATATTTCCATATTTTCAAATGAAACTATAAATGTAATTTACTAAACTTCTAGCCTAACCTTAGTAACTTAGACTGAAGAAGTGAAACTAAGAAATAAAAACAAGAAAATGGTATGGCTTCTCAAAGATAAGTTTTGTTATTTACTGATTTATAATGATTTTCACAGAAGGATAATAATACTGGCAGTCTGTGACACTAAAGTAGGATATAATATGGTGTTATCCATGACTCTTTTTGAATTATGGTTTTCTCAGGGTATATGCCCAGTAGTGGGATTGCTGGGTCATATGGTAGTTCTATTTGTAGTTTCTTAAGGAAGCTCCATAATGTGCACCATAGTGGCTGTACCAATTCACATTCCCACCAGCAGTGCAAGAGTGTCCCCTTTTCTCCACACCCTCTCCAGCATTTATTGTTTCTAGATTTTTTGATGATGGCAAGAAAACCATAATTCAAAAAGAGTCATGTACCAAAATGTTCATTGCAGCTCTATTTACAATAGCCTGGAGATGGAAACAACCTAAGTGTCCATCATTGGATGAATGGATAAAGAAGATGTGGCACATATATACAATGGAATATTACTCAGCCATAAAATGAAACGAAATTGAGCTCTATGTTATGAAGTGGATAGACCTAGAGTCTGTCATACGGAGTGAAGTAAGTCAGAAAGAGAAAAACAAATACCGTATGCTAACACATATATATGGAAATTAAGAAAAAAAATGTCATGAAGAACCTAGGGGTAAGACAGGAATAAAGACACAGACCTACTAGAGAATGGACTTGAGGATATGGGGAGGGGGAAGGGTAAGCTGTGACAAAGCGAAAGAGAGGCATGGACATATATACACTACCAAACGTAAGATAGATAGGAGTGGGAAGCAGCCGCATAGCACAGGGAGATCAGCTCGGTGCTTTGTGACCGCCTGGAGGGGTGGGATAGGGAGGGTGGGAGGGAGGGAGACGCAAGAGGGAAGAGATATGGGAACATGTGTATATGTATGGCTGATTCGCTTTGTTATGGAGCAGAAACCAACACACCATTGTAAAGCAATTATACTGCAATAAAGATGTAAAAAATAAATAAATAATATGGTGTTATACACACATTTAAGTATATATGCATGTGTACATAAATACACTATATGATATACATTATATAATATATATAATGATAAATAATATCCATTAAGTGAAATGTATGGTCAGTAACACATACAACTAATCTGTTTAAATTTCTTAACCCTGTTAAAATCACATTCGATACTCTTCATAAAGCAGGTTATATCGCTTTTTACTTATATTTCTCTATTTGTTCTTTAATATTGATTTTTAAAACCTAGAATAATTATGGTATACCATATTTAACAGTATATGTTACTGATTTATGTTAAAATGTTTGTCTACTTTTGGTTGCTTTTTCTCATCTGTGATTTCAAAATCAGACTTTAACCCTGAAGCAGGTTTTTGTGCATAGGATTTATGAAAGATTCTAAATTTAAACAAAATCTGGGCTACTCAGAAAGAAGTATTCCTAATTTTTTCTTCCTCTAGTACAAAATCAAATTTATTATAAGCTTTTATGAGAATTCACAGAGATAATGCATTCAAAAACAGTTAACAGAAGTCTAATATATTTCAGTAATAAGTAAAGCATTTTCCATCATGTATTTTAAAATTCCATTGGAAATGATAGAAATAAGATTTCAACTAGAAGTCTCTAAAGACAGTTATGGATTCTAATCAATTTCACTAAGGACAGGTGCATTTCTGAGGAAACACCAACCGTGCTATACGGTGTTTGCTACTGAAGGTCCCCATCAAAGCAGCAAAAGCAGTGAAGAGCATGATAAAAACTATGCAGAAAAAGATGAGAAAAAAATCTTTAAGAGAAACAGAAGTAGGAGAATAAGAGATTGATTCATCAGTTTCCTTCAAATAGAGTGTTAAGAAATGGTAGTGATCAAATGTATATTAAAATGATTAAGATTACAGAAGACCTAAACATGTTACATAATTCTGGAACCCTGAAAAGTGAAAAAAATATATATTAGTAGAAGCAACAAAAACAGAGGAAAACACCTATCAATATTTGTTTCTTTTTTGTTTCTATGGAACAAAAAGAGATTGAGGCAAAACAAAATAAATAAATCTGGATATAACAGGAAAGATAATATAAATGCCATCATGTGGTAAGATTTGGTAGGCAGTCCACTTTACAAAAACTGAGAGTTTCTGTCCAAGAAGAGATGTGTATAGTTATATCTTTAAATAATATACAGTAGGGATGGCCAGAGGATGCTATAATTTAAATAATGATTAAAGAACATCAGAATAAAGTTAAGATTATTTGTGGACAGTTTTGAAAAATTGAATTTATATGGCAACACTGAATGCTTATATTTTCTTTTCTCAAACGAAGAAAAAGTAATTTGCCTGATACAATCTGGCTAAAACTTTCTTAAAACAACTCAAGAAAAGTAGTAGATAATTTAGTGTAAAAATTGGAATGTTACTGCCAAACGGAATTAGGTTATGGAGAAATAAGATAATTCTCCCACTGAGGGATTTTCATTTATGACAGATAAAATGTTAGATGATAAACAAGAGAGCTTCCAATAAACCACAGATAAAGCATAATTAAATAAACTGCTTTACAGTGTTTTAGTTTTGAAGGCTAAAGACACAACTGTGCTTCTTTCAAAATAGAAAGAGAAATTTATGTTTTAAAAAATGATGCATAGAGACTCTTCTGGTGGCACAGTGGTTAAGAATCCGCCTGCCAGTGCAGGAGACACGGGTTCGAGCCCTGGTCTGGGAAGATCCCACATGCCGCGGAACAGCTAAGCCTGTGCACCACAACTACTGAGCCTGCGCTCTAGAACCCATGAGCCACAACTACTGAACCCGCATGGCACAACTACTGAAGCCCGCGTGCCTAGAGCCTGTGCTCCACAACAAAGAGAGGCCACTGCAGTGAGAAGCCCGTGCATCGCAATGAAGAATACCCCCCACATGCTGCAACTGGTGAAAGCCCGTGTGCAGCAACGAAGACCCAACACAGCCAAAAACAATTAATTAATTAATTTAAAATAAAAGATACATGAGAGAGAGAGCAGCTTAAGTAAAAGCTATTTGGGCTTCCCTGGTGGCGCAGTGGTTAAGAGTCCACCTGCCGATGCAGGGGACACGGGGTTCGTGCCCCGGTCCCGGAAGATCCCACATGCCGCGGAGCGGCTGGGCCCATGAGCCATGGCCACTGAGCCTGCGTGTCCGGAGCCTGTGCTCCGCAATGGGAGAGGCCACAATGACAGTGAGATGCCCGCATACCACAAAAAAAAAAACAAAACAAACAAACAAAAAAAAACCTATTTGGCTCAGACACTGTAAATAGTAAAATTACCTAAAAATGGGGAGAATGGGGAGAATGGAGAGAGCACATCCGAATGTTTATTTTTAAGAGTTCTCAGCACTCCTGGGAATTACTTTATCCCAGAGAACTAAAGATTTATGCTTACATAAAAACCTGCACACAAATGTTGACAGCAACTCTATTTTTACTAGCCAAAAACTAATGACAACCCAATGTCCTCTTGTGAGTGAATGATTAAACACGTGGATGTGGTACATACATACCATGGAATACTACTCAACAATGAAAAGGAGAAAACATATTGATATTCAAAATAACTCAGATGACTCTCTGGAGAATTATGCTGCATGAAAAACGTCAATAATGTATGATCCCATTTATACAACATTCTTGAAATGACAAATTTATAGCAACGGAGAACAGATTGGTGGTTGTCAGAGGTTAAAGAGGTGGTGGAGGTGGGCAATGGGTGTGGCTATAAAAAGGCAACAGGAGGAATCCTTGTGGTGATGGAACTGTTCTGTATTTTAACTATCAATATCCATATTCTAGATGTGAAATATAGTACTATAGTTTTGCAAGATGTTACCATTGGCGGAAACTGGGTAAAGGGTACTGTATTTATTTCTTACAACTGTAGATGAATCTATCATCACCACGTTCACAACAAAAAGGATATGAGGAACAGAAGATTTGGGGACATTTTTAGAATTCAGAATAGTGCCTATAAGAGAAGAAGGAAGAGGGAGAATGTTTCATAAAGAATTCTGAAATACATAAAAAACTACCATACTATTATAAAGATTCCCAAGCAATGCCTGAAGCCAAGATAAATTGTGGTTTTGGATTTCTATGATTTATTTTAGTATCCTGACTAAAGAATTGAGTTCAACAAACATCTGGGCATATGATGTATTATTATTATTGTCTAACATTTTTCTTTTCAAAATTTGTTTAACTTTTACATCTAGTCCCCATCCTTAATCACCATCAGAACCCTATCTTTTGTGTTTAATGTATTTTCTTTGAATACACTGTTGATCTATTTAATTCTGTATGCATGCACATACACACCCCCAACATATATACATACATACACATATATACACACAATATATGTATTTAAACATCTTATAAATAATTGCTGTAAATTTACTTCCTGTTTATTTTTCATTCAGAATTATATTTTTAATATCTGCTTTTATTTTTATATGAAGAAATGTTTCTTCCTTCTGATTACTACATAATATCTTGTCAGAAGTATACATAAATATTACTTCACCATGATCTGCAACAATCAGACAGGTTACTGCCAACTCTTTGCTTATAAAATATGACGATAAACATTCTTCTTATTCCCCTGTGCAATATTTTTCTGGAATTGATTATATGATTTTATACTTTTAAAATATGCCTTCATACACAGAGCTGAAAATGTGAATATTAAAATAAGGTAATATAACACGAAAAGCAAATATGAATAAGAAAAATGTTAGCATAACTAAAGCCAAAGTGATGAGAAAATTGTAAGAGTGGAATAGACTAGTATTTTTATAGAATAATTTTACAAAGGATAACAGGAATAAATAGATGGTGGTAACTTGCAGATAAAATCATACAGGTTGAAGAAAAATACAGGGGAAAATGTTTAAGGATACATATTTCATATATACATGAAAGAAATTGAAATGTGTTGAAAAATTTAAGAATACTGAAAGGCTAGGTCAAACAGATTTATAAAAATAGTCATTAAAACAAAAAATTTTTGTTCTGCAATTCTACATATAATCTATATGCAAATGATTCCTAAATTACTCCTGAATCCCAGACATACCAGATATCAGTAAGAGAGGGTGCTTAAAAGATGGCACATGTAATTTAGCTGGAAAAGAAGGAGAGTGAGGAGAGGTAGGGATGATGGGAATACATAAATTAGAAGTATGAATTGTACTGAAGTATTGCCAAAGTCAAATAATAGTAGTTTTCAGTGTTTCAGTAAGAATCCTGAAAGGATGAAATATTGAGCTCCAAAGTGGAAATACTAAGTTCAAGAGTGGATAGTCCAAATTCAGATATGAACAAGGAAGTTTGTAAGGAGGCCCATTGGAGATGGTTCTTGGAGTGCAGGAACAATAAATTAAGTGGCTTTGAAAATGGATAGATAGTCTATGCTGCTATTTAAGTCATTCTAGGCCATAGGATTAGAAAGAAAGATTAGATTCAGTTCCAAAGTTTTCATTGAAGGTAGGTAAGTTTTAAAGAAATGGGTCAATAATAACAGTAAGGAAACAGTGATACAAACAAAATTGCACCTGTCTCACAGAAGTAGTGTTTATCTCAAGAAGATAGGCTAGTAATGATCTGATATTTTCACTGAGAAGAAATCCAAATCCAGCTCCTGACCCTGATGTATGTGAGTGAGATACTGGAAAATAACCATCCTCACCTTGAGAATTCAAGGTAAGGAAAAGTCAAGAGGGATGGGCGATATTTCAGTTAAGGTATGTATTTGAAAAGAACATTCATAGAGGAATTGAGGGTATAGAAGAGTTTTATAATTACTCAAGACAAAGTCAAACAAAAGAGAGAAGTCCATGATTGGGGAGAGAAAGGAAGACTGTCAGATAAGAGAAGAAGAAGCACAAAGCAGAATGGGCATAAAAGTACCAAAGGTAATTTGGAAGAGATGTCAGTGACAGTTTAGAACAGGAAAGTGAAACATAGTGGGCTTGGAATGACCTTTTTTGTAGACTGGTGGGCATTTGTGCTTCATAGTATGTAAATAAATTCTATAAGGATGATCTTGGAATGTGGGATTAGGTGTTCCTTTTCACTTGGTCCACTGTGGCAGGCACTGATGATGACAGGCACATGCAAGAGATGGTCACTAAGAACTCTGAGGTTTAAATGCTCAACTCTGGACTTGGAGAGGGAGCAAGTAGGAATATTGGTGTCCGAAATACATGAATGAATGGCAGAGGCAGAGTAGAGTGTACTTTTTTTGAGAAGCATACATAGAGCATGATAGCTTAGGCTGATGGTTTAATATGACAGTGAATTTGGTTTAACAGCAAGACGCAACACAAATGCTATGTATCAATGTGTCCTGATTCTAGTTTGCATACAAATGACCTTAGAATTTTATCTAATGATTCTGATTCAGTAGATCAGGGATAGGGCTCATGATACTGCAATTCTAACAAGTTCCTGAGTGACCTCAAATCTTCTGATCCATGGACCACACTCTGAGTAACAAAAACCTGCGTGGTTTATGACGCTCAGGTGTAATTTCTAAAGAAGAGCAGTCAGAAGCACCAAAAGTTTGAGAATGCCTTCTTTATTTTGAGTGGTCTCACTATTATATTGCACAGAGAGTTAAGTAAAAAAAAGGAGGAAGGCAGTGGCACCACGTAGAAGTCAAGGGGATTATACTGCAGGACATAACTAGTAGTAGTTATGGTAGGGAGGGAAGTATGGTTGGCTATAAGATAGGAGTATTTTGAGTGAAGCTATAGGTAATGCATTACAGGTGGGTCAAAAGCCTTAAAAGAGTTGTCAGTACCTCTAAATATCTGATTATCTTAATCACTATCAACTAGATTGGCAACATAACCTATAAATACTACACAGGTACTTTTCTTCACTCTTTTTGTCTTTTCTAAAATAAATCCTTCATTTTCTCCCACTGATCTAGCGCTACTTTGGGAATTCAAACATGTTTATTTTATACTCTTTAGGTAAATATTTTCTTTTTGTTATAAACTACATTTTAATTAAAACATATCAAATTTGGGATCTTTATATGATATTATCGTTCTTACCTAAGTTTTTTACCAAATTTGGATTACCATCTTTTACTTTTCTTAAAAATCTTATGTTTCGTATTTAATATACTTTGCATTTGTTTCAAAATAATTTGTACATTTTCTAGATAGAGTAGGACTTCTAAACTATGACAGCACATAGGAATTACCCGAGGAGATGTGAAAATAAATAAATGAATATAAAAGACCGACGCCCTGCCCCCATCTCAGGTATTGATTTAACTGATAGGCTCAGTGCTGACAGGTGTTAAAATCTCCTTCAATAGTTTTAACGTGAAGACAGAGATGAGAAGCATGAAAATGAAATATCTCATAGAGATGTACTGCTCCCTCTTCCTCTACACATTTTATGTGAACTCCAGAGTCATCTCTGCGCTTTGATCAGCACCATGGCAATGTTTCAGTAAAGATATGGCTGCAGATAGCACAGCATGCAGTAATGCTTCTCAAGAATGGGCAACTGCACAAAAGGCAATCAGCAACAACACTGAGAGCTTTAGGTGGTCGATAACTATCATAAAATCCTTTTTGAAGAAATATGTAATAGCTTAGTCACTCGGTCCAAATAACTTGAGTGTTAAATCACAGACAGCTGTGTCCATTATCTTTCCCATTGTTTCATTCATGAATACATAGTGATAAACTACTGTAAATAAAATTAATCACATATGCTTATGCACATAATAGGAGCCTGCTGAATGTTGCACTGTTTTGAATCTATGGATCTGCTGAAACAGTCTTTGTGGGTAAACATTCACAGATGGGCACATTTTCTCTATTAAAAACACCTGCAAAATGTTGTTGGAAAAGTTTCAAAAAACCTTGAATGATTTCAAAATTTATTTTACATCACCTGGTGATTGATGGCTTTTGCAGTTTTTTTCTTAGGAAACCATGTACTAAAACATTATGATTAGCTCACTGATGCCATCAGAGGAACCAGGTAAGGTGAATATTCTGTTTCTATCTTTCCTTCACTCCTTTACATATTAATTTTTTCCCTTCTTCACTTAGTCATGACTTACTATATAGAAAGATCTCTGTAGATAAATGAACAAAGTGCAAGTAATTCTGTTCCAATTATATTTCATTTATATCACCCATCCTGATGAACAGAATTAAGTAACGCAGAAACTTGAACAATTATTTTACCTATTTTATTTATTGATCACTTGAAACAATCCTTTCCCTAGGCTTAGCATTGTCGCTACTTAGATTTTCAGTCGCTACTTAGATTTTCAGATATTTCCATTCCTGAATTAATAAAAAAGAAAGGGAGCCTCCTCAACTTATTTCCATTTACTCTTTCTTCACTACACTTAGTCTACCCTGATCCTATCATATATCCTTAAATTTACTATTGACTCATGTAGGGATTTTGAAAACAAGTTATATTTAACCCTGTATAGAGAAGAGGCCTCAACAACTTCTGAACTTCCAAAATTGCTATGGCTACTGCCAAGTACAAAAATAAAACAGGACCAGGAGCATATTAATGAGATGATAAACCCTCTCTTCAAATGTATTTTTATTTTATAAGTAAAGCTGTACTTCTGCTGTGCTGGAACAAAGCCATATGTGTTTAATACATGTTTTTCATTTTTCTTCTCTCTCTCTCTGAAACTTTTGACAAAACAAAGGAAGAAATATTGTTGTGTTGTCTGTGTTTTATTGAATCTGTTTTGTATTCTAATATCCTCCTTGAACATATGTCAGTTTAAGAGAGATTATGACACATCCCTAAATCTCTGAAGTATATACCTTTGGGATGGGGGGAATTCATGAATAAATATTACTGAATGGTAATGTGTTTAACTTCATTCTTGTTTGGTGAATACAAATTGTAGTTCACCTTCCACCAGGAATAATATAAAGGACAAATGAAAGTTTTATTTTATTATGTGCTTAGCATAAAGCTTTGGGCTATTAAATGTCAATTACATCACAAATTTGTAATTGTGATCCTCAAAGTAAACAATAAAAATATGCTATTAAATTTTATAGCTATAATCACAATCTAAATACTCATAATGAAGTAAATGTTAAAAAGCTACACTAAGGTGAGCAGTACTACAAGAATAACTTCCTGTGATTTAGGAAGTAGAGCAACAATTTTCAAAAATAAATACCTAAGGTGTTTTTACTTGAATTTAAAATATATTTTCTCAAATGGTAACTATCTTCTTAACCTTTTTCTCAAATGTCTACAATAATCTCATAGACTAAGAATCCTATGAATTAAGATACACAGTTTTAGTTACAAGTCTTTTATTTCTACACATGGATTACATATCATTTAAATACATTAAATTACAAAGATGAAGCCCACTTAAAATCTATGTTAACTGCTATTTTTCACAATGTGATAAACCAGATGATTATCAACCACAAGGTTCCAAGGTCTTCTAGAACATGCTTTCCGAAGATAGGGGAAAGGAAAAAAAGAAAAGCAACAGTAGGAAAATGTACTCTAAAACAGAAGTGAAAATAACTATTGCATAGTTCCAAGGACTTTATATAATTTAATCCTAAGCAACAACTCTATGGAATTAGTATGCTATATAATTTTCATTGTTATGATGAGGACACTAAGCCATAGAGATGTTAATTGTGTTGCCCCAAGTTGTACAGCTAGCAAGCTGCCAGGTCAGGGATCCATGCCTGGCAGTCTGGTGACAGATCCAAGGCATTTTCCAGGAGGACAGAAATACCTCACTATAAAATATTGAGCCATTTTCAGATATGACTCATGTGGGAGTCATAATTTTTTTGGTAAATAAATTATAATATTCCTGAAGCTCTCAAAATAAGATCAGGATGTTTATAGGTAAATTACTGAGGTCTAATTCTCTAGAATTAAACATTTTATTGATAGACTCCAGTGAATATCAACTCAATCATTTGGTTCAAACATTATTTTTTCAGTCATTCATTCATTTAAGACATTTTTATTGAGGCAACATTGGTTTATAATACTATACTATTTTCCTGTGTACAACATTATATTTTTTCTTCTGTACACCCTACAGTGTGCTCACCACCAGAAGTTGAGTTTCCATATATCACCATAGAGATGACCCCCCTTTATCCATTCCACCCTTCCCCAAACCCCATCCCCTCTGCATACCACTATTCTGTATCTGTTTTGTTTGGTTTGATTAATTCATTTGTTTTTCTTGTTTTTTATATTCCAAATATGAGTAAAATCATATGCTATATGTCTTTCTCTGCCTGACTTAGCTCACTTAGCATAATACCTTCAAGGTCCATCCAGTTGGCAAGATTTCATCTTTTTTTTTTTTTTTTTGCTGTACATGACCCTCTCACTGTTGTGGCCTCTCCCGTTGCAGAGCACAGGCTCCGGACACGCAGGCTCAGTGGCCATGGCTCACAGGCCCAGCCGCTCCGTGGCATGTGGGATCTTCCCGGACTGGGGCACAAACTCGTGTCCCCTAGCATTGGCAGGCAGACTCTCAACCACTGTGCCACCAGGGAAGCCCAGATTTCATCTTTTTTATAGCTGAGTAGTATTCTACATCTACTCAGCTGTAAAATAGATGGTGGTGGTATTTATATACCACATCTTCTTTACCATTTAGCCATTGATAAGCACTTAGGTTGTTTCCATATCTTGGCTATTATGAATAATGCTGTGATAAACATAGGAGTGCATTTATCTTTTTAAATTAATGTTTTTGTATTATTTGGATAAAACCCAGAAGTAGGGTAGTTGGATCACATTGTAGTTCTATCCTTAATTTTTTGAGCAATCTCCATACTGTTTTCCATAGTGGCTGCACTAATTTATACTCCCACCAACAATGTGTGAGGGTTCTCTTTTCTCCACATCCTCACAAACACTTGTTTCTTGACTTTTTGATAATAGCCATTCTAGCAGGCATGAGTTGACATCTCATTGTAGTTTTGATTTTCATTTCCCTAATAATTAGTGATGTTGAACATCTTTTCATGTGCTTGCTGTCCATCTATGTATCATCTTTGGAAAAATGTCTATTCAGTTCCTCTATTTTTAAATTTTTTTTGTTTGTTTTTTTGTTGTTGATTTGTATGTGTTATTTATATATTTTGGATATTAAACCCCTATAGGATATATAATTTGCAGATCTTCTCCCATTCAGTAGGTCATCTTTTTGCTTTGTTGATGGTTTCCTTTGCTGTGTAGAAACATTTGTTTGATGTAATCCCATTTGTTTATTTTTTCTTTTGTTTCCCTTGCCTGAAGAGACAAATTTAGAAAGATATTGCTAAGATCAGGTCAAAGAGCATACTGCCTATGTTTCCTTCTAGGAGTTTTAGGGTTTCAAGCCTTACATTCAAGTCTTTAATACATTTTGAGTTGATTACTGTGTATGGTGTGAGATAGTGGTCTAGTTTCACTTTTTTACATGTAGCTATCCAGTTGTCCCAACACTATTGAAGAGACAATCCTTTCTCCATTGTACATTTTTTTGCTCCTCTGTCATAAATTAATTGTCCATACATGGGTAGATTTCTTTCTGGATTCTCAATTCTGTTCCATTGTATGTTCCATTCTATGTATCTTTCTGCCAATACCATGCTACTTTGTTTACTATGGCTTTGTAATAAACTTGAAATAAGAGAGTATGACACCTCCAGCTTTGTTATTTTTCTCAGGATTATTTTGGCTATTATTAAGGGTCTTGGGTGCTGCCGTATGCATTTTAGAATTTTTTGTTCTATTTTGGTGAAAAATGTCTTTGGGATTTTGATAGGGATTACACTAAATCTGTAAATTTCTTTAGGTAATGTGGATGTCTTCACAGTGTTAATTCTTCCAATCCATGAGCACAGAATATTTTCCCATTTGTTTATGTCTTCTTCATTTTCTTTCAATAATGTCATATAGTTTTCAGTGTACAGGTTTTTCACCTCCCTGGCTAAATTTATTCCTAGGTATTTTATTCTATATGTTGCAATTATAATTGGGATTGTTTTCTTAATTTCTCTGCTAGCTCATTGTTAGCATATGGAATTGAAACAGAGTTTTGTATGTTAATTTTTTACACTGAAACTTTACTGTATCCATTTATTTTTGTGGAGTCTTTAGGGTTTTCTATATATAAAATCATGTCATCAACAAATAGTGAAAGCTTTACTTCTTCCTTTCCAATTTGGATGCCTTTTATTTATTTTTCTTGCCTAATGGTTCTGGCTAACACTTCAAATATTTTGTTGAATAAGAGTGATGAGAGTGGGCATTCTTGTCTTGCTCCTGGTTTTAGAAGGATAGCTTTCAGTTTTTTACCATAGAGGATGATGTTAGCTGTAGGTTTGTTATAAATGGCTTTTATTATGTTGAGGTATGTTCCTTCTATACACACTTGGGTTTTGTTTTGGTTTTTTTCATAAATTGTGGTTGAATTTTGTCAAAGCTATTTCCTGCCTCTATTGAGATGATCATATGGTTTTGATCTTTCATTTTGTTAATGGGGTTTATGATGTTGATTGATTTGCAAATGTTGAATCATCCTTGCACCCATGGAATAAGTCCCTTTTGATCATGATATGTGATACTTCTAATATATTACTGTATTTGGTTTGCTAATATTTTGTTGAGGACTTTTCTATCTGTGTTCATCAGACATATTGGCTGCAATTTTCATTTTCGTGTTGTCTTTGTCTGATTTTAGTATCAGGGTGATGTTGGCCTCATAAATTAGTTAGGAAGTACTCCCTCCTCTTCAGCCGTTTTTGGAATAGTTTGAGAAGGACAGATCTTACATCTTCTTTGAGTGTTTGATGGAACTCACCTGTGAAGCTATATCATTCTGCATTTTTATTTTGGGGGAGCTTTTTGATTAATGGTTTAATCTCTGTACTAGTGATGAATGTATAAATTTTCTATTTCTTCATGATTGAGTCCTGAAGGTTTGTATGATTTTAAGAATTTGTCCATTTCTTCTAAGTTGTCCAATTTGTTGTGTACAGCTGCTCATAATATTCTCTTATAATCGTTTGTATTTCTATGGTATCCATTGTAATTTTCCTTTCATTTCTGATTTTATTAGCGCTTTTTATTTACTTATTTATGTATGTATTTATTTTGGCTGTGTTGGGTCTTTGTTTCTGTGCGTGGGCTTTCTCTAGTTGCGGCAAGGTGGGGCCACTCTTCATCGCGGTGCGCAGGCCTCTCACTATTGCGGCCTCTCTTGTTGCGGAGCACAGGCTCCAGATGCACAGGCTCAGTAGTTGTGGCGCACGGGCCTAGCTGCTCCACGGCATGTGGGATCTTCCCAGACCAGGGCTCGAACCCGTGTCCCCTGCATCGGCAGGTGGACTCTCAACCACTGTGCCACCAGGGAAGCCCCTTATTAGCGCTTTTTATCTTCTTTCTTAGTGAGTCTAGCGAAACATCTGTCAATTTTGTTCATCTTTTCAAAGAATCATTTCTTAGTTTTCACTGATCTTTTCTATTGTCTTTTTAGTCTCTATTTCACTTCTGATCTTTATTATACGTATACTTCCTTCTACTGACATTGGGCTTCATTTGTTCTTACCTTTTCAAGTTCCTTTACGTGTAGGCTAGGTGCTTTATTTGAATTTTCTTCTTGTTTCTTGAGGTAGGCCCATATTGCTATAAACTTCCTTCTTAGTACTGTTTTGTTTTGTTTTGTTTTTGCACCCAGTATATTTTAGTAGGTTGTGTTTCATTTTCATTTGTATTCTGGTACTTTATTTCTCCTTTGATTTATACATTGACATAATAAAAGTTGTTCAGCAGCATACTATTGTGTCTCCACATATATGATTTTTCCAGGTTTCCTCTTACAGTTTATTTCTAGTTTCATACCACTGTGGTTGGAAAAGATGCATTAAGACCATGAAGTGTATAAGAAAATTGAAGGGGTATATGGAATGGGATTTTTGCTTGAATCAATGATTTAAAAATAGTTTACAAAAAAATTGTGTGTAAAATTTAAGAAAACTTTACCTTTGAGTTTCAGATATATGTTTGTCATTGGATATGAGGCTTGGTGTAAAAAACACTGAGTTCTTGCTTATTGTATTTTTGTTTGCTGGAAGATTCAGGTCATAATGCTTTGCAAATTTTTAAAAGTTTGAAGGCCAAAAACATTACAAGCATAGTCCTCAGATTGCTATGTAAAACAGAGTATCTCCATTTTGGGGTGTAAAGAGACATAACTTGGTATTTACTGATGGTAACTTTAAAATTAAAAAACATGAATCTTATTTGTGAACTGTATGTTTTCTAGTACTGAGAAAAACAGATATATCCCAAGAGATTAAATATAATAAGGGAAATATCAAAATTACCATTTCCATGGTGATATTTAAAATAAATACTAAAATATGTGAGTGTAGCATTGGCTAAATTATTTTAAATACCAAGGGTAATGTTAGTACATTTATTCCTCTCATGAAAAGATGAGTTTATATTTAGATTTGTAGAATTTCCTGCTACACACATGTAAAACTATTCTGAAGAAATTAATCAAAACTATTAAAACAGTTTTACTTGTTTTAGAATTTTTTTTTAAGTCACACAACGTATTTAAGAGCCAATACTACAGAATGAAAGGAAAATTGACAATTTACAGTAATAATATGCTTGGTTCTAATTAAAATTCCATAATTGCTTTCTAAATTAAAATTTCCCATTATATTTAATCTCATTAAAAATAAACTTTACCTCATTTAAAGAGCCTGAAATTTTAGTTTTGATATAATTTTGATAAAAATGATACATGTTGAGCAGAGCTCAGCTACATTTTCCCAAACACTTAAAACTTTTTTTAACATATATTATTTTCACTGTCTTTCCAACTCTTGGTTACTGTCAATCAGGAGTCCATATGTGAGTCTGTACATAAACCATAATCATAAGATCACTTTGAAAGTTGGAAAATAGAAAACTTGTTCCTAAGTTTAATTCATATTTTCTATTTTTTTCTGCAATATAGATAAACATTAAAATGTAATTATTTACAAGTGTAAATATGTTGCACTTGCCAGTTTTGGTTCAGGTACATTCTTCAGTTACATTTGTAACAGTTCCACAAGTTTAGTTTGGATATCCACATTTCCTTGAAGTACCCCAGGTGCTTTTTAGTAAATTGGCACCATCATTTTCTGGAATTTCTTGGAAAACCTGATTTTCTTAGTCTGATTAGTACTTCTCATCACTTATCCAGAGTGACTGGCTAAAGAGTGGGCAATAAGCCTGTTTTGTTGAATGAGACATGAGGAGAAATTAACTGCAGCTCTTGAGAAAGAATCTTCTTTCACATTCTGCAGAAGCTATATGGAAAGTGCTAGCATCAGAGGCTGCTGCCAGTAATTTTGCCACCATGTGGAAAGCCAGCCTCAGAATATAGAACATATACTACAAGACAACAGGCTACACAAGAAGAGAGTCTTTTTTTGATATTGTCAAATCAACATTAAGTTGACCCAGTACGTGAGGTTTTCAGTTATCTAGTCAATATAGGACAATTATAGTTTTCTTTTACTTACAACTAAAATATTCTCCCATTTGTAGCTAAAAGCCAACTTTTTCTAAATTTTCTTTTTACATTGTGACATAATTGAAATAATATCTGTACAGAAAATGTGTAACCTTAGGAAGCTGATCATAGGTGGAGATAAATGTTTAAATTCTTTCATTCACCATTTTTTATAGAGGTTAAGTTTACACATAAAAAATCTTATAAAATTGTTTTCTCTTGGTTAATCTATTAATTCCTTGGAAGCGCTAGTGTTCATACATTTCATACAGAGCAAATCAAATAATAAATATCATATTCAAGATCCTAACTGTTAAAAGAAATCATGTGTATTGAATAGGAGCTTTAGAGGGGTTAAAAATTAATTGATGATGGCATTTATTTACAACTTACCTTTTCAGCATTACAATAAAAAATAATCTAAACTGAAGAAGTGATTCTTTTGTATATTAGTGCATAAGCAGTTCTGCATCATAAAATCACAGTAACATGTTGCCTTCTAAAGCCTGTACTTGAAATCTTAAATTTTGTACACTGTGAAATTGTAACGCATATTAAAGACTATTGGATTCATGTGTACTGCTCTTTAAATTTGGTTAAACTTGTAGAGTCCTCTCCCTTCCCCTACATTTCTGTATTTTATTACATATTTCTGCACATTTCTGGTAATTATTTGAAAGCATGAATAGGTCCTACCTATCTGTCCTAGATTTCAAAAACTCATCACTTATTAAGGAAAACTGGGCTAAAATCACCATTTTTGTCTATTTGCAAAGATGAAGTATATTCTTTAAACTAAAAGAGTATTAGGATTAAATTTTATTGTAATAAGTATTAATTTACATAAAAATAAATGTACTTGAAAGAGCAGCTCTATTTGTATCTCCCAAACCCAACCTTTTTCTAATCTTCACTCAGTTGGTTTCATGTTGTGGATGTAACAAAACATATTTTAATTGCTTGAATTCTCTATTGGGAAGGCATGAACCTATTTGCAAAGCAGAACTAGGGACACAGATGTAGAGAGCAAACGTATGGACACCAAGGGGGGAAAAAGGGGGTGGGATGAATTGGGAGACTGGGATTGACATATATACACTACTATGTATAAAATAGATAAATAATGAGAATCTGCTGTATAGCACAGGGAACTCTACTCAGTGCTCTGTGGTGACCTAAATGGGAAGGAAATCCAAAAAAAAGGGGATATAAGTATACATATAGCTGATTCACTTCGCTGTACAGCAGAAACTAACACAACATTGTAAAGCAACTATACTCCAATAAAAATAAATAAACGAATAATATACTTCTTATTAAAATAATAAATGGTAAAATATTTACATCTGTTTTCAATAAAAGAACTAAAAGCCTGGATATTATAATTATTTCACTACCAGGAATTTCACTCCTAAAATCTGAATTGCCTACATTGTATGTAAATGCTAATATCAATAACACTTCTAAGTGGAGCACTGAGTAGTATATCACATAATTAACAAATTATGTAAGTAATATGACTTGCTCTAAGTACAGCAAAAACTTTTTAAAGATAATTTATTCTTTTAATACAATTTGAGCAATATACATATTGTATAAACTATCTATCTGAATATACACACTTTCTTCTTAAAAATATAAACTTGAACATAATTTTATATTAAAATGGTATATTTAGAATTGATTCCAAAATCACTTATTTGGATAGCAATGTCTTTTTTTTTTTTTCAGTTGCAAAACCCACTGATTTGGAGTCCAACCACCTGCTACAGCAGATGAGCACCTCTTCCTCTCTGAGAAGAGAATGCCTCAATCTGTGTCTTTTTGGCTATCTTCTCTCCCACTGCTATTATCTATTCTTTTTCTTCAATATGTAATCAGATTCACACAATTGCATTCTTCTCATTTTAAAAATATGTCCTCAAATCTCATCATTCCAAATATCAGTAGCAACAACAACAGCAGCAGCAGCAATGACAGCAAAATTCTGTGTATCGCACTTCTTCCTCCTGTTCCCAATCTGAAGTAATCCTTCCTTCACAACCAATGTTCTCAAAATATTTGCCTATTTTTATTGTTTTGATTCTGTCATCTATATGACTTGCAATTGACTACACTGCTTTCTATCTCAATGATCAGAACAGTCCTACTGCTGAATCAAACCATGGCCCCTGTGTCACTAAAACCAACCTTCATTCTACCCCAGAGTGTTGCTCCTTCCCCTTCCATTCTTGAACTCCCACTTGCTCTGTCTTCTCTTTCACAATATTCTCATGATTTTCTTTCTACCTCACTGAACCCCCATTCATAGTCTCCTTTGCAGAATTGTTTTCAACTGAAATACTATTGTAAGTTGAGTCACTCCAGGTTTGGACCTAGGAAGACTTCTCAATCTATATCCTCTCTCTGGAAGAACTTACCCATATCCTTGGTTTCAAAATCCACTTACAGACAGAAAACTTACAAATGTATAATGCGGTTTCGGATCTCTCCTGAGAGCTCCTGATGGAAAATGCCTGGTTTTTTTTGTTTTTTTGTGGTTTTTTTTTTCGGTACGCGGGCCTCTCACTGTTGTGGCCTCTCCCATTGTGGGGCACAGGCTCCGGATGCACAGGCTCAGCGGCCATGGCTCACGGGCCCAGCCGCTCCGCAGCATGTGGGATCTTCCCAGACCGTGGCACGAACCCGTGTCCCCTGCATCGGCAGGCGGACTCTCAACCACTGCGCCACCAGGGAAGCCCGAAAATGCCTGTTTGGTATCTTTATTTGAATGTCTTTAAAACATTTCACACTCAACATTCTAAAGCATAACAAGAAAGTTTACATTCCCCTATGAAAACATCTTGTACTGTTACCCATTAATAAAAGACATTTCCAATTATTCTGTTACACAAGATAGAAACAGGAGATATTATTTGAACCTTTCTCTCCTTCTCTAGTCCTGCCAAAATCAATCTCAGCATCAAACCCTATTGGTATGACCTAAACTATATCTATGAAATCTAACCATCACTCTTGATAATATCTTCTCTTCCCTACCCGCCACCACCTTTCCCTGCCTCTCCCTAACCACACACACAAAGTATTTCAAGTTACAAGTTACCATCATGTATCTTCTGGAATATTAGTTAGTTATTCCCCCAAATCCATTTTTCCTTTTCTACTTTATTCCCCATTTCTGCATTGGGAATTCTAAAGTGAAGTGTGATGATGAGACCAAGCCCTTTATTAAAACACTTAAATGGCTATTCAGTTCTCTTAGACATAAACAAAAACCTTTAATATTTGCGTCATGAAATGCTGTGTGATTTGACCTCTACTTGTCCCCAGCAACTTCTGACAATGTGATACCATGATCAACACTAATGCTTTATATACACTTATTGATTATTCTATACATTCAGGAAAAAAGGAATAAACCATAACTACATCTAGATGATTTTTCATTATGTAATCGCACATATACAAATGCAATGTTCTTGAGAAACAGAATTGTTGAAAAAAATTTCTAGGCCCAAATGGAGTTGTTCCTGCCTGGGGTGCCACATCAGCAAAGTGAACTTTCCTGTTCCTGTAAATGCTCCTCTTAACCAGAAACATAATATATCCAGTCAATCCCCAAACACCAAGGCAACTCTAGACTCTATACTTATTTCCCTGTTCCTTGAGCTTTCTAAACAACGTCAGATATGCAACCCCAGCCAAAAACCATGCCCTTTCTCTGCACTGCTGCTTCTAACACTCTGTAAAAGTTGCTCTTGCCCAAACACCCCTCAGGAAGAGTACTCCACTGCTTGTGAGGCACTGCACTCTTCCAATCCATGGATTGTTTTCCCTTGAATAATGGAAGTCAAACTCATTATTAAATTGTTTTATTTTTGTCATCTGAAGGAACATCAAGCACCAAAAAACTTCTCATACTTTCTCCCAGTCACCACCTGCCCCTCCTAAAAAGTAACCATGCTGATTGTTAACACAAGAGATTAGTTTTCTCCATGTTTGAAATATATGTAAATGACATATATTTTGTCTTATTTTGTCTCTGGCATATCTCACTCAAGATGAGATTCATGTATGTTTTGTGAAACAAAAGTTTATTTTCCTTGTAGACTTTGGATGGGTATTTGGATTGCTTTGATATTATCACAAATAATAACATAACTAGCATTCTTGTACATGTATTTTGGTGCACATATCCAGGGGGTTATGTTATTTATACAAGTAGGAGTGAAATTTTGGGGACAGAGTATATTTACACAGTTATCTTCATATATGTTGAAAAGTTGTATTCCAAAGTGGTTTTACTAATTCTCCTATCTATTGGAAGTGCACAAGAACTTCCACTGTTCAACTCGTAAGTATTTTTAGAATTTTTAATTTTAGTCGTCCAGTAGGATGTGTAGAAATATCTTAGTGTAGTTTCAATTTGCACCCTCTTAATCAGCAAGGATGTAGGACAGCTATTAATATGCCTATTAGTGATTTGCATATTTTTTTAATACATGGCTGTTATGAGGTTAGGGAACTTCTGTTTTGTTTCTGATTTGCTAAAAGTTTTGGTCATAATGGGTATGAAATGTACAAAGTGCTTTTCTAGCACCTACTGAGGTAATCATATATGGTTTCTTCTTTATTTTGTTAATATGATGAATATATTTATTGACTTTTTTTTTTTTTGGCCACGGGGCATGTGGGATCTTAGTTCCCCGACCAGGGATCTAACCCATGCCCCCTACATTGGAAGCGCGGAGTCTTAACCACTGGACCGCCAGGGAAGTCCCTATCTATTGACTTTTAAATTTTAAATGTTAAACAAATCCAAAATTCCTGGGTTCATCTTTGGATTCAGTTCACTATTATTCTGCTTATAATTTTTACCTCAATGATTATGAGAACAATTGGGCTGAAATGTTCCTTTTTTTGTGGTATTTTGAGCAGGTTGTAGAATTGAGTTTATTCTGCAATCATCATGCCCTGTATGTTTTTTTTTCCATCTTTTTTTCTCTCTTCACATCATTACCTGTGTATTTTATGTTGATTTGTCTCACCAGTCACAAATTTTCTCACTAAATAATTCCACTGCTCTACTGAATTTTTAATTTCAATTGTTTTATTTTGCTGGACTAACTTTTCCATTGAGTGTTTTTCTTTTCTGGTGGTAGTAGTTAGCAATCCACTGACTCTTCATTCTCCCTTTTTTTGATCCCAAATGTTTGGCAAAATTCTCCATTCTCCATTTTAACACCTATTTTCTTTTTTTTTTCTTTTTTTTTGTATTGGAGTATAATTGCTTTACAATGTTGTGTTAGTTTCTGCTGTACAACAAAGTGAATCAGCTATATGTATACATATATCCCCTCCCTCTTGGACGTCCCGCCCACCACCACCCCCATTCCCATCCATCTAGGTCCGAATAAATCAAGCACAGTTATTTTAAAATCCATGTATGGTAACTTCATTATCTTATTATCTTTCAACTTTCTTCTCCTCTCCCCCCAATCCTCTACCTCTTCCTCCTCCTCCTTCTCCTCCCTTTGTATTTGACCCTTTCCATTAACATGATTTATGATTTTTTATTAAAAGCTGGCTATTTGGTATGGAAAGCTGTGGAGATAATTTAAATTCTTTCCAATGGTACCTTCCTCCAAAGATTTAATTTTGCTCTCTAACATGCTATTAAAGTACATGCAGATTAGTTTATGGATTGGGGCCCATTTGAAGCTAGATTTCAGCCTTTGTGAAGATTGGTTTGTTGCTTGTTCCACCTTAAAAGGAAGCCTGGGATGTGATGTTTACCAATATTTCTCAACTGGTGAACCTTAAAATCCAATTTTTGACTATTCTTAGCTACCACTTTTGCAAAGTTTTTAGTCCCTTGGCTCTGTTCACTAAACACTAAGCAAAATGTTGGGCTTACTTTAGTGTTCTTTTCTTATTGCCAAAAACTCTACCCCTCAAGTCCTAGTTGCTTTGACATCCCTAAACCCCAAGTTTTGTAGCCAGTCATCTCAAGTAAAACTTCCCAAGTTTCCACCCAGGTTCCCAGCCCTTCAGACTCAGATTTCTATTCTGTTTTTTTTTTTATCATTTTGGAGATGCAGTGGTTAAGAACTGACATATTTCAAGGGAGAGAACTCTAAAACTGGCAATGCTTATCTTAGTGCAGGTGCATGTCTCTTTTCTCCAGGATCCTGGCCTCTCCAGTCCTGGTTGCCTTATGGTTCTCTAACACCTGCACATAGACTGTGTATGTGTCAACACACAAGTCTGAGTGTATGTTTTGTACAGCTTTTCTATGTGTTTTCCATAGGGATTGTTCTGAATTAATCTGAACAGTTTGTATTAGAGTTCTCCAGAGAGAGCCAGAAAGATATATACATACATATATATATGGAGAGTGAGTGAGAGAGAGAGAGATTTATTATAGGAATTGTATCACAGGGTTATGGAGTCCTAGAGATTCCACAACATGCCCTTTGTAAGCTAGAGAACCAGAAAACCCAGGGGTGTAATTCAGAGTCCAAAGGCCTGAGAACTGGGAGGTGATGATTTAAGTTCCAGTCCAAAATCAGGAAAACCAGGAGCACGACTGTCTGAGGGCAGAAGATGGCTGTCTCAGCTCCAGCAGAGCGAGAGTAAATTCACCCTTCCTCTGCCTTTTTGTTCTATTCAGGCCCTCAATTGGATTAAATGATACCTGATTGCAATGAGAAGGCAATCTGCTATACTCAGTCTACTGATTCAAATGCGAATTTCTTCCAGAGACACCATCACAGACATACCCAGAAATAATGTTTTACCAGCTTTCTGTTCATTCCTTAGCACAGCCAAGTTGACACATAAAATTAACCATCATACAGTCACTGGTGAAAGACTGACCCCTACTCATAAAAATAACATTTCTTCCACCATGACTGTTCTATGAATTGTTCTGCTGCCATGGAATGTTCTCTTTCCATTCTAGTTCTTCCTACTGCCTCATCTAATGAACCACTTCTTTTCTTCTTTAATATTTATCTCATTCAATTTATTCCCTGTACTACTCTGAAAATTATATGCTGTTTCTCTATTATTTTAATGGTATATATTTTAAAATAACATTTTACCAAGTGTAATGTTATCAATATTCTTATACTCTGTTAAACAATACAAAGTCTGTAACTGTTTTAAACCTGATTACCTGGCATTCAAAATTACTGTCCAATATTTAAATTCTGTTTTTAAATATACAAATTAGGTATAATTATTATTACTGCTTTAAATAGTCAACGTTTGGTTTTACCCTCTTACTTATCAATTTTCTTATTGCAGCTCATAAAACATCTCTTCGGAATTATTTTTTCTCTTTATGCAATGAAAGTATATTATTGACAGATACTCTCATATTTTGTGAGATAAAAGATATGTTCATTTTGCCCTTGCTCTTTAAAAACTAGCTTCTCTAGGTCTAAACTTTTAAATTGATTGTAGTACATATTTCCTCTCGTGTGTGTGTGTGTGTGTGTGTGTGTGTGTGTGTATTCCTTTTTAGGTGACCATTTTTCTCTGGCTACTCTTTTATCCAATCTTTGGTGTTTTCCTAGGTTTCTTTTTCTTTTTTTTGAGTTTCATTATAAATTTTGTATTTTATATTGTACATTTCTTGGCAATTATGAAAATGCTTAACTAATATCTTTTTTAAAAATCATGTTTTCCATTCTATTATCTCCTACTAGAATAATATTATGAGCATTCTCACATTACCTTTCATGTATCTTAATTTCATCGTACTTTTCTAATTATATACCTGGACTATATCTTAATGTCTTTACATCTTTTTTCAAGTTAATAATTTTTTTCTTTTCAAGTTTCTCTAGTGTGGCTCTTAAACAGTCTGTTATGGTTTAATAGCATGTATTACATTTATTATTTCTAGAATTATTTATTTTTAAAATTCTCTTGGACTTTTTTATAATGCTTATTTTTAGTTTATCTTTTTAGCTTTTCATTTTGATTTGAAATGTATAAATTTCACCTCTATTATATTCTATGTAAAATTCCAAAAGCAAAGAATTTGTTTTGGTTTGTTTTTTTCCTGCTATCTCTCACTCATGGTTATCTTCTGAATGCATAATGTGTTTTTGACATGAGTTCAAATGCTTGGGAAATTAATCTATATTATTCGAGTTCTGTTTTGAATATGTGATTTTTCAAAGAGAATTTGAAATCTCTTCTTCCAGTTGGCTAAGTGTAATAACAACTTAAACAACTTTATATAAAAATGCCCCCATGGAACCCTCCTACACTGTTGGTGGGGATGTATGTAAATTGGTGCAGCCACTATGGAGAACAGTATGGAGGTTCTTCCAAAAACTAAAAACAGAGTTGCCATGTGATCCTGCAATCCCACTCTTGGGCATATATCTGGAGAAAACTATAGTTCTAGAAGATACCATGCAACTGCAATATTCATTGCAGCACTATTTACAATAGTCAAGACATGGAAACAACTTAAATATCCATCTACAGATGAATGGATAAAGAATATGTGGTACATATATACAATGGAATACTGCTCAGCCATAAAAAAAGAATGAAATAATGCCATTTGCAGCAACATGGATGGACCTAGAGATTAACATACTAAGTGAAGTAAGTCAGAAAGAGAAAGATAAATACCATATGATATCACTTATATGTGGAATCTAAAATATGACACAAATGAACTTATCTATAAAACAGCAACAGACTCACAGACATAGAGAACAGACGTGATTGCCAGAAGAAAGAGGGGACTGGGGACAGATGGACTGGGAGTTTGTGATTAGCAGATGAAAACTATTATATATAAAATGGATAGACAACAACGTCCTACTGTATGGCACAGGGAACTATATTCAACATCCTGTGATAAAGTATAATGGAAAAGAATATGAAAAAAATGTATATATATATATATGTGTAACTGAATCACTCTGCTGTACAGTAGAAATTAAAACATTGTAAATCAACTATACTTCAATAAAATAAATTGTTAAATGCCCCATGAATTTTATTTTTAAATAGTTCACAAAAGAAAATATAATTTCATCCATGCTATTTTATGAGTTGTCTTGCCTACAAATTAAATACAGATGTTTTTTTCCCCCTTCTACTCAATAAAAGAGTCAGGACAGGAAAGATTCTAAGACAACTTTTTCAAAATGGGTTTATTTTTCCTCACTTTTACAATGAAGATGTCTCTCTTTATGATTCTACTTTTATAAAAGCACGCCCTATTAGATTCCTTAATATGGGCAGATATTATTTTCCGAATTATTTTCCAGCACAGACTTCAAAAGAGATGTCTAAATTTACTAGAGTCTAGCTGATATCCTGAAGGTGCAAGCTGCTAGGATTGAATGAGATAATACTGCACCAAATATTTTAGTTTTCCTTATATAGCATTAAAATGTTACTGGTATATTATTGATCAACCAGGATCCACATTATCTTGGCTCATGTATATTTATTTAGGTGTGGTGGTGTGACTAAGTGCTGGACAATGGAACACATACAGAAGTGACACAAGAAACTTCCAGATCTAGACCTTAAAAATCTCTCACACAGTCATTTAATTATTTTTTTCTGTCTCCTGGGTCAGTGTCCATGTGTTCACAATGGCAGATCCACAAGACTCTAGGAGAGTGAATCCCTGAATCATCACCTAAAGCAGAGCCTCCAGTATCACCAATTTAACTTTTCATAAATAAGAAGTAAACTTTCTTGTGTTAAGTCACTGATATTTTAGGTTTAACTCTTATGATACTAGCATTACTTATCTAATCCATAAATTGGCCATTTTCAGTGTTGTAATAATCAATGTGGGAATGCCTTAATGTCAGGTGACAAGTGCTAACATTCACAGAACACATTGGTAGAGGCTTCATAGAACACATATGCCATAAAGTTAGAACAAACAAATACGGATCTATTGTAGTAGTCATTATTGTTGATCCCCAATATTTGTCTCATTCCTCTTCTACACATGTATGTTACACCTTCTGGTCTCTTTGTGGTTGGATGAGGTCCTTAACTAATCTCATCCAATAAGCTACAAGTGAAAGTGACATAACGCTTCAGGACTAAAGTGTTAATTAGACGGTGTTAGATCCTTCAAAGTTCTCTTTTTTTTTCAACCACAATGACTGGCAATCTTCCTGGTAGTAGTTATGCTATCAGCTTTGATTCCTGAGCAAAGATGTTACAAAGCAGAACTCACAAGCCACACAGTAATTTGACATGTACTATCAGTGAAATATAAACATTTTTGTCTCATTCCACTGTGATATGAAGTGGTTTGATTCTACAGCATAACCTGCAGTATACCCATGCTAAACAATGCTGTCTGAGATAACTTAGAAGTTGCAATGTAGACTAAGTGCCTACCAATTTAAAGCTCTAGAAGAACTTGAAAATGGTATGTCTGAAGGATATTGGTGGCAAATAGCTGCACTTAGCAACATATTATATACAAAACTGTTGAGATCAGGAGGATCTGGTCTTTTGACAAGCCAAAATAAAATAGAACAGAGGGCAGAATTTTTGTGTCAGCAGAGTTGCAAAAGGTAACTGATTATAAACCGAAAATGTAAGCAACGAACTCCTAGTCCTTAGTGAGTGTCCATATGTAAGGAGCATGACTTTTAGAATTACTACATGGAATTCATCACCAAACACTTACATTGAACTGTTTTACAGAAGAAAAAGGAACTTCTAATATCTTAAGTCTCTGAGATTTGGGGTTTGTTAAAGCAGTTATTTGATTCTAACATGCTAAACCTCTTTACTACTGTATTCATTTTTTGCTTCTGATTACTCCTTATTATCTTAACAAAAATCAGCATATTTGCAAATATATATTTCCATTTATATTCTAAGAAGCTTCTGGTTTTTTTCCCCCATTGGGAGAATTTTCCAACATATATAAGTTAACAGAAATAGAAGCTTGTTCCTTCAGATCTTAGCAAATAATCCTTAATTCAGGGAAACCTTCTCAAGTTTAACTATTTGACATTCTATTCCAGTATAGCAATTATGTAAATTTAACTAAATCACTTACAGTTACTATTATTTATATTTATTTCAATTTACAATTTTTCTATTTAATTTCTCAATTACCAATCTACCTCACTTTAAGATCAAGGAAGCAGAGGCTTATTTTTTTCTTTTAATTTACTTCTGTATCTGCTGAAACTCCTAAAACATGTAAAGATGATAAATATTTGTAAATAATTTATCTTAAATTGTATATTATTATCTCTTTTAATTCTTGAGCTTTTTATTATTATGGCACTCATTCATACAAACTGTTTAAACAATTTAAGTACAGGAAGAGAGCTTTGTGATATGGAGATTCCAACCTCATATGTAAGAAAGCATTCACAAAAATATTTCAAATATTTTGAATGATGCCAAATAATGCCAATTATGATATCAAAATCAAAACACACTTCAGTAAATGTCTATTTGTCACATCTATGTCCAAGGCAGTATGCAGAGACTTAAGGAAAAAAAAAAGATACCAATGGGAAGACTTAGCCTCAACTGTCTATTTAAAGTCAAAATAAGCATACTATAACTCTTAACCAAAGCAGAACATAGCAGGTAGTGCTGGAGTCATACAAAATGGGACACTGTATTATTACTCATCTTACTTGTACTCTTCTGTGAGTAAAAGGAGATGCAATTGACAACTACACTGGTACAACAGGCATAACCTGGGACTGACCCTAGCTAATGGGCAGCTCTATATTGATTTATGATATTATCATGGAGTAATAAAAGAGTAAAAGAGTCCTTTCTCCTGAGAATACAAAACATGGGAGCTTTTTGGCTGTTGGTGGTATTTGATCTAGAAAAATGAGTAGAAGTACTAAAAGTAAAAGTTATTACAGATACACAAACTAGTACAAGAAAAGGTATTTTAGCCAAAAAATACAGATTTCTATGAGCAATGAAAAAGTTCATTTAATACACAAAGATGGATATTTTTACAAAGCTCCTAATCCTGATAGACATCAATATTATCCTTACTTTAAATTTGATCAAATAGAGTCAGAGAAATTAAAGCTCATGCATAAGTTAGCACAGACATTAAATTGTACATTGAATTTTAGTCCCAGTGAAGATCTGTTTGGCACTAGAATAAGTTGTATGAGAAGACAGTACAGGATGTGATGAATTTGAATGCCAACCTAGTGAAAGAATATATCATTTTATAGGCAATATTCAGTTAAAATTTGATTAGGGAAATGGTGTGTGGTTTCAATAGCAAGATATTCATAAAATGCTGTGGTGAACTGCAGTTATAGAAGATATTTGTATTGGGGGTAAATTTAAGTGTTAAAATAGTACTATTCGCGATAGACATTGCTGATCTTGTGGGATTTGTTACTTTTCTTTGGAAAAAAAATATTTTCAATCAGTACATGCTACAGATGCTAGTGTTGACAAGCAACAATTATGGATAGATAAGTCACAGTAAGGAACTCTCCTCTGTTTATAACCTCCCATATGCCTCATATAACACTATATGAACTAGATAAAATTTATGTCAAAGTAATTTCTCAAAATGACTAAGATTTTGGTTAATGCCTTTGATGTCAGTAAGAGAATAACACTTACATGAAAAACTGCATTTAAATAATGACATAATTAGAAACTCATCTTGAGATAATTCATGAATTGACTTAAAATATCAGCTTTTTTACAAAGGTTTAAGAACCACAAAATACATTTTCATGTACTCCTTAAAGCTGTTTTTTTTTTTGTTTTTGTTTTTGTTTTTGTTTTTGCGGTACACGGGCCTCTCACTGTTGTGGCCTCTCCTGTTGTGGGGCACGGGCTCTGGACGTGCAGGCTCAGTGGCCATGGCTCACGGGCCCAGCCGCTCCGCAGCATGTGGGATCTTCCCAGACTGGGGCACGAACCCGTGTCCCCTGCATCGGCAGGTGGACTCCCAACCACTGCGCCACCAGAGAAGCCCCTTAAAGCTGTTTTTTTAAAGTGTGCAGCATAGACCATTTAATTGAATATATATGAAAAGGAAAAAAACCATTTCTAGGTACTAAGAAATTTTTCCTCTAAAGATCTAGATGTGAAGGAGTCTTCATATTTTAAAAGTGTGCAATATACCACTGTGAAAGGGTAAATATCCTCAACTTCAATTTTTCTAATTACCTATACTTTTTCTTCTCACCTTCCTTAGCATTGTGCTAAAGAAACTCTTAAAAGGAAACTTGAGTTATCATAATCTACAGTTATTTTCTTCCCATCCCTTTTATGATATACATGTCCACTGTCTTGCTCCCACATTTGTGTGATGCCATGAACTTGCTCTACCCCAGTGAGAGATGTTTAAGACCACACTGATGGTATCTGGAATGTGGTCATCCACTGTCTGCTTAGATTGGATGCTTTGTCTGTATTCTCGTCATAAACATTTACTCTGATTTCCTGATTATTTTTTAACATTTATAATTTAAAATTACCTAATAAAAGTTATTATTTTTATTTTGTCATATGTCTGAGTACCTAGACTTTTAAATACTTTCATGAGTAAAAAATTTTCTTTGCTTCCCTGTTTTTATATTTCCTGTTCTCCCTTGACCAATGTTTCTCCTAGACATTCATCTGCTGCTCAGTTTCATAAATGCAATCTTACTGTGACCTCTGGAATGTTTTATACACATTTTCTCTAAAAATATTCTCCATTTCAGCCAGTCCCCCAGTAGGTGCCTGTTTATAAAGGTTTTGTTTTCAATTATGGTAATATCATGTCAATATGCATATAATATGTACAATTAAATGGTCTAAAATATGTATATTGGCATTTCAGGAGATGATAAAGAAAATGGCACAGAAACAGTATTTGAAGAGTTAATGACTGAGAATGCTCCAAAAATTATGAATATCATGACCAATAAATTCAAGAAGCTTGGTAAAAATCAAGTAGGATAAATACAAACTAAATCACATTTAGGCACATCATAGAATGCTGAAAAGCCAATACAAGAAGAAAACCTTAAAACTCCCCAAATTAACAGACGCAATAATTTCAAAGCAGCAACAGAAAGACTAATGGTTTCCTTACAGAAAATCTGAAGGCGGTAGACAATGAAATGATGTCTTTAAAATATTAAAAATGACAATATCAATAACAGTAGCAACACCTGTACATTTACCAACCTAGAATTCTTTACCTACCAAAATAGGTCTCAAAAGTGAAAGTGAATGAAGACATTAATAAACAAAAAGAAAAAGCAGAATTTTTTTTTTTTTTTGCCAACAGGTTTCAATTACAAAAGAAGGTATAGGAAATTCTTCAGGATAAATTCATTAATTCCAGATGGAAGCACAGGATTGTAGGAAATAATGAAATGTACTAAAATAAGCAAACATATAATTAAATACAAAAATATAGTGACAGTTTATAGCAGCAATTATAACATCTTGTAGGATTTTTTAAAGTATATATAAGTAAAATTTAATGACAAAATAATAGAAAAGAGGGAATGGGAAAAGTGGAGTTAAACTGTTAAGTTCAGTTATAATAAGTGAAAGATGTAGTCTCTAGAATAACCAATAAAATATTTATATAAGGTGTGGACAGTAAAAATTAAAGGGAAAAAGTATACAATACTAAAGAAGTTAAGAAATGAGGAATACAATGGCAAAGAACAGATGGGACAGAAAAGAAGAAAAATAGGAAATGGGAGATTTAACCCAATTACTTTAGTAATTTATACTCATTAAGAAAGGACTTAATCCTTTAATTAAAAGCTAAAGTTTGTTATACTAGATAAAAAACACAATACATTCAGATTCAAAGCATACATACTTTAAAAATAAAGACATGACTAGTTTGAAAGTAAAAACCTGAAAACCCTAAACAAAAAGAAAATGTAAATGTCTATACTAATATCATACAAAGGAGATTTAAATGCAAGAAGTATTAGAGACACAAAGAGACATTTCATAAAGATGAGAAAAGGCCAATCAACAGGAAACATACTAATAATATGAATTCCAAACTTATTTTTAAAAGGGAACATGAGAGTAAGAGAAACAGATAAAGCACAAACATAATCAGATATTTTAACACACTTCTTTTAGACAGCAATAGAACAAAACATGATCAGTAAGGACTGTGGCAAGTGTAGTGTACTTTAAGAATGTAAATTGTTTTATCATTTGCTAAAAACCATATTAACAGAATAAAAGAAAAGATCCAAATAGACATCAAAATAAAGAAAAAATAATGTGATATATTTCAATACACCCTATGATAAAGTGCCCAGAAATTTAGAATCAGAAGCAAATCTTTCCAAAGGTATAAAAACTAATTACAAATAACCTATTGGCATCTTATAATTAATGGTTAACTATCAAACTTGTTCTCCTTAGAAACAAAAGAAAAAGATGCATTTTTGTTCATTCTTTGGTTCATTATTATGAGGGAATTCCTAACTAGTGTAATAATACAAAATAAAGATTTAAAAGACACAAAGATTTTGTGCAATTGACATGATTATAGGTAAAAACCAAAAGTACCTATAAAATGAACTATTAGTAATCATAAGTGAATTAAATTGCTAGATATGAAATCAATACATAAAAACCAATTATATTTCAATATACTGCAACATAAAATTGAAAATTTCATTTAAAATAGTGTAAATATATAGATTTTCAAAGAAGAGTCAAGTATGTTCAGATCATGTTGCTGACAGAAATTTAAAAGACAAACACAGTTTTATATATTTCTTGATCTGCAACTAATTCTTTAAGATGTCAATTCTCCCAAAATTCTTATACTGATTCAACACAACCCAAACAGCTTCAACAGCATTATATTTGTGAAAGTTTACAAAATGATTTTAAAATTTATATACAAATAAAATTGCTTTAGGAGAGCCTAGACAATCTTGAAAAAGAATCCAAGTTGGGGGATTTATTCTACCAGATTTTAAAAGTCACTATCACACTACATTAACTAAGAGGGTGTGATTCTGATGTGAGCAAAAACAGAATCAACAGGTTGTTCAGGAATAGATCCATACATACACGTCAATTATTTTTTGACAAAGACATAAAAAGAAAAATCACAGGAGATGCCTAGTCATTTCAAAAAAAAAAATGTAGCTGGAACGATCAAATAACTTTAAGGAAAGATAAAGCAAAACACACTTTGGTCTCTATATCATACCAAAAAGAATGACCTTCGGGACTTCCCTTGCAGTACAGTGGTTAAGAATCCACCTGCCAATATAGGGGACACAGGTTCGAGCCTGGTCAGGGAAGAACCCACATGCCGCGGAGCAACTAAACCTTGTGTGCCACAACTACTGGGCCTGCGTGCCTAGAGTCCATGCTCTGCAACAAGAGAAGCCACCGCAATGAGAAGCCCGTGCACCACAACGAAGAGTAGCCCCCTCTCACCACAACTAGAGAAAGCCCGCGTGCAGCAACAAGGACCCAACGCAGACAAAAATAAATTTAAAAAAAAAATTTTTTTTTTTAAAATGACCTTTAGTTTTAAAAGAAACCCACATCCATGATTATTAAATCCGAATATGTATTTTCAAAGTGCTTTTGCTGCTAAAATGTCATTTAAGCAGGCACAAGTTCTTGAAGCATAGTACAATTTTCAAGTTTTAAAATATGGGGTTTTTTTTGTGTTTGTTTGTTTGTTGCGGTACGCGGGCCTCTCACTGTGGAGGCCTCTCCCGTTGCGTAGCACAGGCTCCGGACGCGCAGGCTCAGCGGCCATGGCTCACGGGCCCAGCCACTCCGCGGCATGTGGGATCTTCCTGGACCAGGGCACGAACCCGCGTCCCCTGCATCAGCAGGCAGACTCTCAACCACTGCACCACAAGGGAAGCCCTGAAAATATGTTTTTATCATTAAGTGGCTTATTAAAAAATTCCTACAAAAACCCAGCAAAGACATTCTATTTCTTCCATGAGGAAACTGCCTCTTGGTTTAGTTCCTTTTCCACAGAACTTCAAAACAGAATTATTACTTATAAACACTGCTAGAATGATGGACGTAGAGGAATAGTATTCACTTACCTAAAATGCAGCTGGAGGAGGTCATGGAGAGGACATAAGGGCTGGGTGCACGGAGAAGCGGGCCCAGGCAATTCCACGACTCGACCATCGGGCTAGCCGAAGCGCCTTCCTCACATCCTGGTCCTCGGCACCTAGGCTCCACCCACTGATTCCGCAGCGCAGCGCAGCCGCAGTGGTGCCAAGGGCTCAGCCTGGAGAGAGAGAGCGAGCAACGCGCTGTTGAGGCGTCTGCACTGGACAGACAGGTGACGCAACCCCATTACGGCCTCTTTATAAAGGCCTGAGCTTCTGGTTGGCGGGAACGGAAGTCTGCTTGTCCGGTGGCCGCCAAAGAAAAGCCTCATATGTACGTTCCCTTAATTATTAAAACTTAAAACTGCCACCTACCAATCTGAGGTGCCCTGCCCCTTTCTTCCGTCTCTCCTTAAGCTCCACATAAGGGGGCCAGTTTCGAATTTCACCCCAGTTCCCCAGGTTGTGAACCAACAAATCTGACTCCTTCAGATTTGCTTCTGTTCTCGGCTTATTTAGAAAAGAAATTGTGAGTTTTCTGAAATGTATATTTTGAAAATGCAACTTATTCCACATACTTAAAATTACAGGTGGGAAATAGCTTTTGTTTCACTTTGATGTTTCAGATAAGTGTTTTTGAGAAGGAATTTATAAGAACTGAATTATATGTTGAAATTTAATAATTTCTAATAATAGATTCAGTAAACTGTATTGGAAGAAAAAGGGTGAAGAGTTTGCCTTAATTATTTAAAATTATCTCAAATAGGTAACTTCATATACTGTTGATATTAATGGAGTTGTAATAGCGTCCTAACTTTTCATATCTAATTCAAATGTTTCACATTTTGTAAATCATTCTAATAGCTCAATTTGCAGGACACCTATAATGTAGACTATTTGATTCAAGGCCTTCTTTTTAACATATGCACTTACAAATGTAAATTTCCTCTCAGCTCTGATTTAGTTGTGTTCCAGAAGTTTTGGTATTTGTGTGTTTGTTTTTCATCTCGGTATTTTCAGATTTTCTCTTGTGATTTCTTCATTGACCTATTGGTTGTTTAGGAATGTATTGCTTTATTATTATCACATAGTTTTGAGTTTTAATTTTTTTCTGTTATTCATTTCTAATTTTATTCCATTGTGGTGTGAGAATATGCATTGCATTGTTCCATGCTTTTCAAATTAATGGAAACTTGTTTTATAGCCTAGGATTTGGGCTATTATGGATTGTGTTCCATGTGTACTTGAAAGCAATCTATCTTCTGCTGTTTTGGGGTGGAATGTTTTATTGATGTCTGGTCTAGTTTATAGCTATAGTTTACAGTGTTGTTAAGGTATTTTACTTCTTTATTGATCTTCTACCTAGTTGTCCAATCAACTATTGAAAATTAGAAATTGAAACTATTATTGTTGTGTTGTCTATCTCCCTTAGTTCTGCTATATTATGTATTTCCCTTAATTTTTACTTCATGTATTTAGGGACTTTGTTTTTATGTGTATGTATTTTTGTAATTAGTATATCTTTTTGATGGATTGTCTCTGTTACCATTTTTAATGATCCCCTATATCTCTAATAACTTTTTTGTTTTGAAGTTACTTTGATAGCAATATAGCCATTCCATCTTTTTTAAGGTTGCTGTTTGCATGATATACTTTTCCTTTTGTTTTTAAATTTCAAACTTTTCATATGTTGAATCTAAAGTGTGTCTGCTGTTGACAGCATACAGGAGGATCTTGGTTTTTTATATAGAAGGACAATCTCTGCCTTTTAAATGGATATACTAATCAATACACATTTAAGGATATAGTTTATATGGTTGTGGTTACATTTGCCCTTTTACATTTTGTCTCTCTATGTATCATGTCTTCTTTTTCATTTAACTTTTCTCTTTTTGCTTTAAATGAGTATTTTCTAATATATCATTTTTAAATCCTTTAAAGATTTTTTTAACTATATTAATCTTATTTATTTTCCTAATGGTTGTTCTGGGACTTAACATGCATTTTAACTTATCTGAATCTACTTTAGATTTAAAAGAGCTTATTTCTGGTGAACAAAAAAGCATTTCTCCAATATAGCTTTATTACCCCTGCCCACCTTTTGTGCTATTAATGCTATATGTGGTACATTTTTATATGTTATAAACAAGAAATACATTTTGGAAATATTACTTTATATAATTTTATGTCTTTTAAATATGATCAAAGAAAGAAGATCACGTGTATATAGACAGAATATGTTATATTAACCTTCTTAGTTACCATTTCTGGTTCTCTTCATTTGTTGCTGTGAATTTGAGTTACTGCCTAGTGTCATTTCCTTACCTTGCTCCAGTGCAGCTTTGCTTCCAACCACTGCCTTTCTGCTATTATTGCTAAATATATTTATTTTCTGTGTGTTACACATCCTACAGTAAAATTATATACTTATTTTTAAATTTAATTTTTTAATAAATCAGTTTAAAGAAGAAAGGAGAAGAAATATAAATTATACTGTCTTTTATATTTACATGATTACATTTAAGGGGTGTGTGTGTGCATTCAAATTACTGTCTGAGTCACCTGTTTTCAGCCCAAAGAACATCTTTTAGTATTTCCTGTAAGGCCATGTGCAAGAAATGAATTCTCTCAGTATTAGTATATTTGGAAACGTCTTGGCCTTCATTTTTGAAAAATAATTGATAGGTTTTCTTCTTTGAGCACTTTGAATATGTCATCCTACAGCCTTTTAGCCTTCATTGAACAATCAGTGCAGATATGGGGGTCATCTCACTGTTGAAGGAGCTCTGAACAAAAAGGTTCAGCAGTTTTATGGACTCTGGGGTCAGGAGAGGCTAGAAGTAGAAAAGTACTCGGTACCAAGTTCAGGTGGGATAAAACATCTTCAAGATTTCTCCCACCTCCCCAACTTCAGAAGGCTTTGGTAGAGGTACTGAAGAGGATCTTTGCTCAAGGTCTCAAATAAAGAGACCTAGGAATGAAGGCAATTGAACTAGGAATGCAAATACAAGAAAGAGAATAACCAACCAAAAGGGCCTGAGTCCTTCACTGCAAAGCACTGGCTGTGCACAAAGTCTGCTGTGAGGAGGGCAGCTTTCCCTGAGAGGCCTGCCTAGTAAAACCTTTGTAATTGCTTACAGTCAGTCCTGGAAAAATCACACATAGATTTTTAACCAGTGCCAGACTCCTCTGTTATGGTTCTATAGATCTGAAGTCCAAAATTGGTTTTACTGGTCTAATATCAAGGAATCAGCTGAGTTATGTTCCCTTTAGAAAGCTTTAGGAAGCAATCCATTTTCTTTTCTAGCTACTAGAGACCACCCACATTCCTAGGCTCATGGCTCCTCCCCCCTTTTCAAGGCCAGAAACACGGATCAAGTTTTCTCACATTACGTCACTCTAATCTTGCTTCCGCCATCACTTCTCCAATTCTGACTCTTCCTCTTCTACTTTAAAGATACTTGTAATTACAATCAGCCCACCTGGATCATCCTAATTTCTCTATTTTAAAGTCAGCTGATTAGCAATCTTAATTACATCTACAACCCCAATTCCCTTTTGCCATGTACCTTTACATATTCATAATTCCTGTGATTGGAGCCATTATTCTGCCTACTGTATTTGCATATCTCAAAAACCATTTAACTGTCCCTCGTAATCCTTCAAAATTATGAATATAGCCAAACCACTTACTTAAATTACTTATATCATCACCCACATGAGGTTTCTGTTCTTTATTCATGTCTCACATAAATATTCAAATCAAGCAAGCGTCTGTCTTATAATTATGGGCTCTTGTCTCAAATGGCCTTTCCCTGTCTTCCTTACCTCCTGGTCTAAATTGCACCTCTGTGAGCAGATCTTTAGACTCTTGATGGTTACTCATATTCTCAAAGCTCCATCTTTAATTCCATCCTAACACGGTTGCTATTTAGTATACCCTATGAAATTATGTCAGGACTTATTCCAAGTTAGTCTCAGATTATATGCAGCACTGCTCATTTAGCAGAATTATGAAGAGACACTCCTCAAGAAAGGAACATAAACAAAATCTCTGTATGTTTGTGTGTCAAGGGGATAACTGTATAAAATAATCAGCATTCTGACTCCGAGATAATGAATAAAGACAAATAAATTATATGTATGCAGTGTTGTTTGAGGTATTTACTTAGTTTCGTTCTAAGTATCAGTGGGGTCTGTAGTGATATCCCTTCTTTCATTCTTGATACTGGTGATTTGTCTGCTCTTCCTCCTCCTCCCCCTCCTCCCTCCCTCTCACTCCTTCTCCCCCCAGCCCCCACACCCACTTCATGACTCTGTTCTTCTCTTTCTGTCTCTTGGGTCAACCTCTAGAAGTTTATCAATTTTATTGATCTTTACAACTAAATATAATTTTGGCTTTTTATTTTCTCTACTGTTTTTCTATTTTCGATTTTATTTATTCTTACTCTCATTTGTATTATTTCCTTTGTCCTTCTTGTTTTTCATTTTCTGGTTTTGTTTTCTAGTTTGTTAAATTAAAAGCTTAAATCATTAATTTTATAGTATTTTTTCCCCTTCATACATGTGTGTGTGTGTGTGTGTGTGTGTGTGTGTGTGTATTTTTCTCTAAAAAATGGATTTAGTGACATCCACAACTTTTGGACTTTTAGATCCATACAAGTGTTTTATTATTTTCAAAATATTTTGTTATCTTAATAATATTATTTTCTGATTGGTTTTCAGATCTATTACGGTCAAAAAACATGCTTTCTATAGTATCAGTTATTTTAAACTTTTGATATTTGTTCAATAGACCAGTGTATGTTCTATGTTTGTGAATAGTCTTGTGGGCGCTTAAAAAGTATTTATGGATTCTGCTGTCATTGGTTGTAGCATTCCATAAATGTCATTAAGTAAAGTTAGATGATAATGTTTTTCATATTTTCTTTACCCTTACTGATTGTTTGCCTACTCATTGCATTGTTATAGTGATATTAGTGTTGAAATATCCAACTATAATTTTGGATTTATCTACATTGTGCCTTAGTCATTTCCACTTTTGCTCCATTTTTGCAGGTTTTTATCTAAATGAATAAATATTTAGCTTTATTTTGTATTTTTGGTGAAATGACTACTTTGTCATTATGTAATGTCTCTTTTATCCCTAATAATAGTTCCTTGTTTTTAATTCTATTATTACTCATACTAATAAAACTACTCCAGTTTTCTTTTGAACAGTTTTAGTATAGTCTACCTTTTTCATCTTTTTAAATTTTATGTATCAGTATGTTTTTATTTAAGCTGTGTTTCTACCAGATAGCATGTAATTGAGTCTACAGTCTCTGCAATCACTTAATTGGTATGCTTAGATTGTTTATATTAAATATAATCATTCATAAGACTATATTAAAATATAACATTTTGCTTTAAACTTAATATAGTTTTGGTGCTTTCTTTCTCCCAGTTTTCCAACTATGATTTTATTCATTGAGAATTTTCATTCAATATCTTATATTGGTTTATTTTTCAAATTATATTTTTAGCAAATCTTAATCTGCCTTTAAGTAATATTATACCATGTATATGAAGTGTAAGAAACAATATTATAATTCCTCCCTCCAGTGATTTGTAATATTATCCTCCCATACACCTGACAAATAACAAAATGACTGTCTAAATAACATGAAATAACACAATAAAAATAACAATAAGTAAATAATTTAAAATAAAATAAATAAAATAAAAATAATGACAAAAACTGTCTAAATAACAAGGTTTCTTTACAAACTAGTAAAGTAAATATGTAAATATAATTGGATAACTCTTCATTAATAATCTGTTATATACAGGAATTCCATTCTGTTGTAATTTTTGCCCAAGCTAGTATTAATATGTCATATTTTATTAAATGTTACAAATAATTTATATAAGAAATATCCCTTCTCATTTGAAACATTGTAATTAAGAATATTGGTAATGGGGCTTCCCTGGTGGCACAGTGGTTGAGAGTCCGCCTGCCAATGCAGGGGACACGGGTTCGTGCCCCAGTCCAGGAGGATTGCACATGCCGCGGAGCGGCTGGGCCCATGAGCCATGGCCGCTGA
>NW_020173763.1:1069550-1120201 GCF_003031525.2 Neophocaena asiaeorientalis asiaeorientalis
GAGAGGCCCACGTACCACACACACACACACACACACACACACACACACACACACACGAAAAGAATATTGGTAATGTAGTTTTGATTTGTTTTTTAATTAGCATACATAATTTCAAAAATTTGGGGGGCAAATAAATACATTTATATAAAGGAGGAATTACGTGTTCGTTAGTGGTTTAAATATACAGTGGATGAAAATTTGAGATCATAATATGGCTACTTATTGTCAGAAATTTGGTACTGGAGCATGGACCCTGAGGTGTCCATGCTTCCAGGAATTATATTTGAGGGTCAGATGGACTTATGTGATGCTTTCTGTAACTCTAAAATTAGAATAAAACTTCAGAAGTTTTTTTTTTCTTCTTCTTCAAATTACTACACTTGATTTTGTTGAAGTATGTTTTTTCAAGCTTGAATTTTGATTTATTTTCATAAATTTTCCATTTTATCAATCATGCATCTATAGCCATAGTAATATCACCCCAATAGAGCCTTTTGCACATTTTTCTGATTTTTTTCCTTCAGGGCGACATTCTAATCACTCTACAGATATCCATTAATTAGTGTTCACTGCAAAAAGAATATTATAGTGCTGATAAGACAAGATAAAAAAATAATAAAACAAAATTAATGTGGAAATAACATAGGAATATTTGCACTCATGATCACTGATCATTTACATGAGTTGACTCTAGAAATATTGCATTTATTTGGATAGGTACTATAGGTGGGTGCAGTGGGGTTTTAACATTGCTATTAATGCTCAATTTATTAATCCGGCTTATATTTTAATCAAAGTTTTCATTTATAATAGTTCATAAAGCTCTCAATTTATTAACATGTGTTCTAAATATTTAATAAAATTTTATTTTTAAATTATGGATTATAATTTCTTGTCTAAAAATCCTGTCAAGATATTTTATGTATGAACACATAATTCCAAAACTTTGACAGTGTAAGTTTTAAAATGCAAAAGAGGACTAAAATGGTTTTTTTACATCTCTGCAAGTTATTATAATCCATTTATAATATATATTTTCCAATGATTGTAACCAGGAGTGAAGAAAAAAAAGTTATCTGTGGAGATTTTATAAAATCTTCTAACTAAACGGACTAGAAAGGAAAAATAACACTTGGTAAGGTAGTCTTCAAGCATTTGTAAAATAAAATGAAGGAAAAACACTTCCATAAAGACAACAGGCAGAGTTGTATTGAAATGAACATTTAACCATTTACAATGCACAGACTAATGAGTTTATAGGAATTGTCCCTAGCAAAGAAAGACTATCTCACTCAAACAGTGTGGGACAAAGGAATAAGAGACACATTATGCTACCATGAACTTATGGTGTTATGCAAGGAAAATTGGAGTTCATGTCAATCAAAGCCGTGACATAACTCTTGGCCCTCAGAAAATGTTAGGTGTTTTCAACAGGTTCTAAGAAAGAAGAGATAGGAGAGATGATAGCAGAATTTCATTTTTAGTATTCTCAACTTAGTGTATAAATTTGTGTATATGTTCATGCCAGTGTGTGAATGTGTGTGTGTTTCCATGATCCATGATGTAAATTTGCTATCAATGTGTTAGTTGACTGTCTAGTTTTGCTAAATATTATACATGCATATAAATACCCATTAAGTTAAATATCTTAAAGATTTCCTGTTTCAAATTATTTTTATAAACCTACATCTTTTGAATATGATTGCATAACATTTTATAAGAAGTGTAGTTACATGAATTTACCAATTTGAGTTCTTGGGTCATGCATGTATTTTAACAGCAGCATAGCAGAGTAGGCTGAAATAGTCTAACTAAGCTTTAAGTCTGTCTGAGAAGTAAGACCAATTGCTTGGATAGGATATCCTCCAGTTTGGGAGCAGGTTCACACAATAGGCACAACTGTGGCTCAATATTATGCTTCTGAGTGGAAAATAAGATTGAGAGAATTAAAGTGATTTTAATGAATATTTCTCTGTCCTGATGAATTATTCTATTTTAGAAGTTTATTTCAGTCTAAGTAACTGAGTTTGATGATGATCCACCATCAGCCATCTGTTCTCACTTGCCTTTACCACAGCATCCTGAATTACTCTGAACAGTTTTCAAAACATTTTACATTGTTCATGTTTTAGCTTTTATTTCAGGTTGCATTCTGTCTAAAATCATATAGAGTTCCTGTGTTCTAGCAATAAAACATAAACAAAAATAGTAAGAATCATCCTATTTATTCTGCCAATATTGCTCATCAAATATTTGGAAAATACTAAAATTGATTCTGTGATAGATCAATTATGAATTCTTAAAAGGTTTAGAGAAATCACAGGTGCTATGGCATGATCTTTGAGTAAGTATAGCACATGATACATGTAAAAATAAAGGTAAGAATGTGCATATATACACATATATACATATGTACATCCATTCTGATTGCTGTAACAAATTACCAAAACTTAGTGGCTTAAAACATTGCAAATTTATTATCTTAGACTTCCACTTAGAAGTGGAAGTCTAAGGTAATTCCAACATGGGTCTCACTTAGCTAAAACCAATGCATCAGCAGGGTTGTATTTCCTCCTGAAAATAAAATGTAAAAGGCTTTTCAGACAAAGATAAAGTGAGATACTTCATCAATAGCACATCTGTACTTATGGAAATACAAAAGGCAGAGAGGAAATTATCCCAGATAGTTGAGAGATTTGAAATTAAAAGAGAATCATTTAAAATAGAAAATATGTCAGTAAATATACCTACCACTGACTGCATAAAATAGCAATGTCTTATGTAATGTTCTATATCTATCTAATAAAATTGATCTTTATAACATATGAGTAGGAAGGAAATTTATGTTGTTCTAGTATCCTTTACTTGTCTGGGAAGAGTGTAAAACTACAACATTGTATTTTCTTATATATCAAGAATATAAGCTTGTTCACTTTTGCTCCTCTCCCACTCTATAATACCTGGAAACAATATGTACAGTGACTGATGGCTATTTATTTATTTATTTATTTATTTTGAGTCAAGAAGTTGAGTATCTGAGATATGTGAGGACAACACTTTTCTCTTTAGAGAATTTGCCAATTCTTATCCAGGGGAATAGAGATTGAATGGAAAACAGTAGTTTGGGTATTGTAAAAGTAAAGTTGGAAAACTGTATAGTAGTTTATACTAATGCTAAATATATGATTTCCTTATGACCCATTCGATTGCATTGGAATCTGATTTCCTTATGAGAAATAATGGTAGCCACTGTTGGGAGACAGAGATTGGAATTTAGGGCTGCAAAGAAGCCTAGCACATGAGGGAGGGGAGAAAATTGCAGGACTATAAGATCTTAATTGTACATGAACTTGTTCTTCAAGATATTTGTTATTTTTCCAATTTATATTTTTAGTAGGAACACCCACAAAACAACTAGAAAGCATGGGAAACAAATGGGAAGCTAAACATGCATGCTATGATCTTCCAATTCCTGGAAATGATAGTCTGGTCCAAAAGTATCTGGAAAACATCTGGTCACTTCAGAGAGCTTGGGCCTTTTGGGAACTTTTCCAGCATTGTGGCATGGTGTCAACTGGCCATTATGGCCATTATCTCTTTATCCAGTGTTGTTGGCGGGTTTCAAAGTGCCTTTACCCCTGTAGCATTTTCATTCTATCATTTTTGCTCCCTTAGCCAAATTGCTGCTCATCTAGTCCTTAAGCAGTCTCATTACATCTCAGTGCTCCAGCTATTTTTATAAAAGTGGCTATCTATCCAAACTATGCTTTAGAATCACCAGGAGGCTTTCCCAAAAACTCTCAGACTTTGTATTCATACATGACTAATTGAATCAGACTCTGGAAGGTGGCCCCAGAAATTGCCATTAAAAAAGCAAACAAACACCACTCCAGGTGATTCTTTATATATTTAACTGAAATATTATATGCATGGATTAAAATGTACTGACGTTTGATGTAATAGTTTTATAAGATTTTACATGTAAATACCCTTATGTAACCACCATCCCAGACATTATCCACAAAAGTTTCTCTCATTTCACGTTCCCATCTATAAAACACCTACGGCAGTAACTGCCATCTGGCTTTTATCACCAGAGATTTACCCTTGTTTTTGAACTTCATATTGGTGCAGTTACATACTATATACTGTTTTGTGTAGGTCTTTTTGCTCTTCAGTTTCTATGTGGATTGACCCATGTTGTTGCATGTAGTAGTGGTTTGTTATTTTTTATTGAGTTTAATGTTCCCTTGTATAAACATATCACAATTTATCTTAGTGTTGATGGAGATTTGGTTGCTTCACCTTTGAGGCTATTAGAAGCAAGCACTAAAAATAAATTACAAACTTTCTTTTCCATGTTTTTGGTGGATATTGGTGCTTGTTTTATTACATATATAGCTAGGAGGGGAATGAATGGTTTATAAGGAAAGCATATATTTAGCATTAGTATAAACTGCTATACAGTTTTCCAAAGTGGTTGTACCAATTTACACTTGTAAAAGTAGTGTGTCAAAGTCTCAGTCATTCCGCATTTTTATAAAAGTCAGTATCATCAGTTTTTTTTTTAATTGGTATTAAGTTAGGTGTATAACATTACGGTTTTAATTTGCATTTCCTTGTTACTAATAATATTGAGATCCATTATATAGGCTAACAGATATTTTGTATTTATTCTTGGTGAAGTGAAAATTCAAGTGTTTTGCTTTTTTTCTCTATTGCATTTTCTGATCATTTATTATTGACTTGTAGATGCACCTTATATAATCTGGGTATGAGTAGCTTGCCTTTTCAGTTACATAATAATGCTCTTTGGTGACCAAAATTCTCAATTTTAATGAAGACAATTTTATAAATATTTCCTTTTATAGTTAATCTTTTCATATTTGTCCAATAAATATATGTTTACTTAATATTACATTGAAAATATTAATTGAATGCCTTATCTTAAGCCTAAAATAAGCAGTTGTGATTTTTCATATTTTGAATCAAATGACTTTTGATATTGTTAGACAGGTCTCATATTCTATCAGCAATTTATACAGAATAATGGCCCCAAAAGATATCCACACTCTAATCCTCAGAATTGTTGCATATGTTAACTTCATGGCAAAAAGAATTGTGCAGAAATAATTAAGCTTAAATACCTAAAGATAGGAGATTGTCATGGATATTCTAGGTGAGCACAATCTATCATAAGCCCTTAAAAAGCAAAGGATCTTTCCTACTTACAGAGAACCACAGAGATGGCAGCATGAGAAGGACTCTGCCTGCCACTGCTGACTTTGAAGATGGAGGAAAGGGCCACAAGTCAAAGGATGCAAGTGGTCTCTACAAGCTGGAAAAGGTAAGGAAGTAGATTCTGTCCTACAGCCTCAAGAGTTTTAATTTACATACATTAAGGTTCACTCTGTGTGCTGTAAAGTTCTTTGGTAGAGAATCGGAACTAGCAAGTATTTTCTTTACTAAGAAAAATATCATTATATTGATGCTAGCTTCTATTGTTCCTTGTAAGATATCAGATTTCAATGCAGTTGTTACCTTTTTGAGGCAATCCAACTACCCTGCATTAATTTTTAAATTTCCAACTTGTCTTTGATTTTCAGCAGGTTTTCCTAGTATATGTATATTTGCTGCCTAGCATTTTAGGGCTTCTTGAACTATGTGTTTTTCACCCTTTTATATTTCCATAATTTAGGCTGTATTTTACTTATTTTTCAGTGCTCTTTTCCAGTTAACCAATTATTTCCTCAACTATATCTTGTCCTTCCCACACTATTTTTGGTTTTTGTTTGTTTGTTTTTTGCATCATCTTCTTTGATTAAAGCATAACAACAAAATAAACTAATTTATATATAAAGAGCAAGACAAATATTTACATATGTAAACATCTCTGTAGCTACCACCTAATAAAGATAATTAAACATTTATAACACCCTGGTAGGTTCCTTTCTGCATCATCCCTGTCAGTACCATATCAAAGATAACACTTAATAAGTTTTATATTAGTCATCATAAACTAGTTTTGTCCTTCCTTAAACTCATATGAACTCCCACTCCAAAAGTGAGAAACCTAGCTCTCACCATCTATCAATCCATTCACTTAATTGTTCAATTCTGGTATACATGTATAGCATTGTCAGGATTGTTAACCAGGGCCTCCACTGTATGCAAGTATGTCAACCCAACTGCAGTGTTTATGTACAGTTTAATTTGCCTTTACTTTTACAGACTCTGTTCATTTCCAAAGTTACATAGGTCAGCATTTTTTTCTCCTGTCCTCTTCAGTGAGGTTTCATATATGCATAATTCAGTTAAATTGTTTTCTCTCATTGTGCACCCCATCCTTTAATTCCCTGACCTACAAAATGATTTCTTTTAATTTACATACATTAAGGTTCACTCTGTGTGCTGTAAAGTTTTATGGGTATTGACATATGCTTAGCATCATGTATCTACAATTACAGTATCATACAGAATAATGATACTGAATGGGATTATTTCAGCAACTGATATAATCTATTCAGTTGCTGCTTTATAAATGCAATATTTTTACAAAGATAATGAAAAAGATTCATAATTAAATGTTAAACGACTGTTTCTTTGGAACATTTTATTAATACATACCAAATTGTTCATTTTTTTAGAGATGAACAACATTTATCATCAGGTAAATATAATTATTTTGTAATTGCTTTGTGGGTGGAATTATTGAAACATTGCCAAGTCCGGCACTATTTTTAAATGTGCAATAACTGGCACATTTTGGAAATTTATAAATTTAGAAAAATAATTCAGATACAAAGTTAGTTAAAAATCAGGGAAACAAGAATATAAAAAAATGGATGATTACTGTATAAGTGAATTTAATATTTTAACATGTAAGAAATATTCTCATAAAATGTTTAGTCTCACATAGGCATACACATTGACAGTAATTCAACTTGTGAAATGTAAATTTTGCTTGTAGACATTAAAATTAAAAGTTTTTTATAGAATATCTTATGGACACATCCACATCAATATATTCCTTTCATTTCAATTTCTTATTTTAACACTCTTACAACCCACACAAAATTCTAATATTAAGCCCTTCTTAGCTACACTAATTCTTATAAATGTTCATTAGGTTAGTTTACTATTTTCTACAAATTCTTCAAGACATATGCTGATAATATTGTTTAAGTATATTCAATAAATTAATATGTTAAAAATATAAATTGTTAAAATGTATTGAAATGTGTTACTCAAAGTGCATTAACATAATCAAAAATTATTTAATAATGTTAAAAAAGTAATTTGGTTCATTTAGCTTTAAAAAGTATTAGAAAAGCATTTTGAGTAAAATTATCAAATTCCATGTAAAATATAAGATTGCCAAGCTAACTTAATTCAACTTAAAATAGAAAAAAATGTCTATGATAAGTTGTTTTACATATTGCTAATTTATAAACCAACTCTTTCAAATTTCAATATGGTTTTGTAATAGTAAAAATATTTGTGCATTGAACAGATGCTATTAATAATGAAATCTGGAAATGCCTTGATGTGATTAGAATTCTTCCCCCTGCCCCCAGCACACACACAGCAAACAAAAGGTACTGTGAGGCATTTTTGATAGCAAGAAGCCAGGATTAGCAAGGGAAAGTCAGAATGGTAATGAACCTATCCGTGATACTCTAAGTTAAGGGAAGATTATAAGAAATCTGCCATCTTCCCCGTTGTTAAAATATTCACTGCAGCTACTTTGAAACCCATTATAGATTACTCCAATCAGTTATTTACCCTTTCCTGCATTTTCATCATTTCTTTTAAAAACACTTATAATTATTACTCAGCATCTTTTATTTTACATTATTTTAGGCTTTCTATTATATTTGCTACAGCCCCACCCCCCCGCAAAGAAACAAGTACCTATTTATAAGGCATAGAAAACCATAATACTATTTTTTTCTGAAAAAGAATATATCTACAAATATTGAGTTCATGAACTTCACAATACTATAATATGTATTATTTTTTACAATGAAAGATTCTCCATAAGTCATTACATTTGTGGTCTAGTTAAATTTCTCACAATCCTTGCCCAAGAGTTTAGCATAACCACAGGGAGATGCAAAGATGAGTACCAGAAGCTTACATTAACATGAAAAGCCTCTTCAGATTGGAGGCAGCTGTCTTCACCAATAAAATTTGGATATATCCAAAGTGTCTACAGTAATGGATTTCCTTCAGAAGTCTACATTTAGGGAGAATTACCAACAATTATAGCATAAGCGAGAGAGTGCATTAGAATTCTTGGAAGTAAGCCACATGAATATCAGTTCATCTGTTTTACAGAATCCTAAAGTGAGAGAAGTCGATCATTTTTAATATGTGAAACTTTTCTGTCCACAAAAAAAAAAACTGTCTTGAATTAATCTAGAACTGAGATAAATATCTAAAAGTAGAAAGCATAAAGAAATCCAACTTCAAAAAAGAAATATATATATAAATAAATAAGAATCTGCAAAAGTAAAACAGAACCTTGCAGTATTATTTAAGGTGATAAGATTGAAAATATCATAGTTTAAAAATTACCATAAGCAACTGAGCGATGTACAATATTTCTTTTTAAGTGAGGGGGTTAGTATCAAAATTCAATTTTTAAACGATTATATTACCGTATTAATGGAAACATGATAATTTACACTAGCTTGGGCAGAAGCGTTAGTAAGACAGTAAATCAGAAACTGTAGCAATAATATATGAGAGTCTTATTTTTCACAGCACTATACTGCCAAATTAAATCTTGCTTGGAAATTGATGTTCCATTTGATTCTATAATTATTGACTTGGCCGTGAACTTGCTACTCACTGAAGATAGTTATGAATGATTGCCTAGCTGTTGCTGGCAGGTAGAGGGGCTGCAAATTGAGCAAGTTTCAACTTCTTATTTAAGATTCTCTGAGTGAATGAAGTAAAACTGGTAGCTTCTGGTATTTTGAGGCTTATAATAACTACAGAAACTTGGCCATGTACATGCAATTTTTTATATGTTTGTAATTGAATACCATTAATTAAAAATTATAATGCCACTTCAAAATTGAAGTTACCAGGTAGTCTTATATTTTTTCCTTATTATCTAAAATATTTTACATAAAATATATTTTAATTGGTGGAAAAATTTTTTAAATGAATATTTTCCCATGAATTAATTTTAAAAGGTGGATTAAGAGTGTAAACAAAGAATTATGTTAAAATTGTATATTTTTACAAAACATGTGAGTGCAATGTGGTATTTCCTACAGAAATATGCTTGTCTTTTCTGTGACATGGAGTGAAATTTTAACCTTGCTAGAAGAGAAGGCATTAAATTCTGAATGTAAATGTACCCCATGTGTATTTAACAGCACAGCCTGTAAATTGGCCTAATTATTTAAAACACATCTAAAATTATATTTTGGGTTTAAATCCTAAGCTTATTAATTTGGTATAAATTTATATATTTGTATTCTAGGATTAGTAATGATTTTGCTGCAGCAGTAAAAACAAAATATCTTTCTGTGTATAGTACTGAAACATAAATGAATTTTTTTTAAAACATCTTTATTGGGGTATAATTGCTTTACAATGGTGTGTTAGTTTCTGCTTTATAACAAAGTGAATCAGTTATACATATACATATGTTCCCATATGTCTTCCCTCTTGCATCTCCCTCCCTCCCACTCTCCCTATCCCACCCCTCCAGGCTGTCACAAAGCACCGAACTAATATCCCTGTGCCTTAGCTTCACAGCTCCCTGCCACTGCTGCAGGTGCCGTCCTTATTCTTTTGTCTCTGTTTTTTCTTTTTTTCTTTTGCCCTACCCAGGTACGTGGGGAGTTTCTTGCCTTTTGGGAGGTCTGAGGTCTTCTGCCAGCCTTCAGTAGGTGTTCTGTAGGAGTTGTTCCACGTGTAGATGTATTTCTGGTGTATCCGTGGGGAGGAAGGCGATCTCCGCGTCTTACTCTTCCGCCATCTTCAAGGTCCCCCTCCCATGAATGAATTTTTCTCTACAAAACATAGGTATTATCTTCAAGAAACATACGAATTACAACATAAAAGAGTATAAGGTAAAATAATTAGTAAATAGACAACCTATTCACACCACCATCTTGTTATAGCAGGACAAAAGATTTTACTTTTTCTTGAAATTTAGTGAGCTCAGAAAAATATACCTCACCTATAGATGGTTTAGAATTTAGAATATTTAGGATTAGAGAGTGCAATATTCTTTTCATATTATGTTAAAATTATGTGGAATTGAATATTGGCCTAATGGTTATTTCTCCAATAAGGGATCTCACTAATTTGTTGCATTTTCAGTAAGACTTCTATTTAACTTTCACATTCCCAACAAGCCCGCTTCTAAGTTTTGACAGAAGGCTCTGAAGACAGAAGCAACTTACACTTCTGTCTGTTATGATCATCATTTGAATGATGTATTCACAAGTTGTCAGAGATGCAGCCATATCGCCTGGCATAGCTGATTATCATATCTTAGCAAATGAGAGAGCCCTAGGGCATTAAGAACTCTCAACTATTAATACTGGTTTTGCCACAGGCCAGTTACATAAACTGACAGTTGGACAGAGGCATGCCTCCTTGCTACTCACGTACTGATTACCTCTGAAATATAATTAATATCACTACGTTTTCAGTTATTCACAGTTCAACTTAAAAATCAATCTTTATGGAAGCAAAAAGTAGAAACAGATTATCTTCATAATATGATTTCTATTACACTGCAATTTATCAGATTGAATAAACAAAAATTTTGAAAATATAGTAAAATCTGTGATTTTCTTTTCTGAATGTGTCAACTGTACATTGAATGTGCTTCAAACTTTAGAATTCAGAACTGTGTAAGTTTTCTTACAAAAAGAATTTGGATTTAGAGACCACTAAGATTTCTTTAATCAATTTTTATTGTAGTATATTTGCTTTACAACGTGTGTTAGTTTCTACTGTACAGCAAAGTGAATCAGCTATATGTATACATATATCCCCTCTTTTTTGGATTTCCTTCCCATTTAGTTCACCACAGAACATTGTGTAGAGTTCCCTGTGCTATACAGTAGGTTCTCATTAGTTATCTATTTTAAACATAGTATCAATAGTGTATATATATCAATCCCAATCACCCAATTCGTACCACCCCCTCTTTCCCCCTTGGTATCTGTATGGTTGTTCTCTAAGTCTGTGCTGCTGTTTATGCTTTGCAAATAAAATCATCTATACCATTTATCTAGATTCCATATATATGCATTAATATACAATATTTGTTTTTCTGACTTACTTCACTCTGTATGACAGTCTCTAGGTCCCTCCATGTCTCTACAAATGACCCAATTTCATTCCTTTTTATGGCTGAGTAATATTCCACTGTATATATGTACCACATCTTCTTTATCCATTCCTCTGTTGATAGACATTTAGGTTGCTTCCATGTCCTGGCTATTGTAAATAGTGCTGCAGTGAACACTGGGATGCATGTGTCTTTTTGAATTATGGTTTTCTCTGGGTATATGCCCAATAGTGGGTTTGCTGAGTCATACGGTAGTTCTATTTTTAGTTTTTAAGGAACCTCCATACTGTTCTTCACAGTGGCTGTATCAGTTTACATTCCCAACAGTGCAAGTCCCTTTTTTCCACCCCTCTCCAGCATATATTGTTTATAGATTTTTTGATGACGTCCATTCTGACTGGTGTGAGGTGATACCTCATTGTAGTTTTGATTAGCTTTTCTTTAATAATTAGTGATGTTGAGCATTTTTCCATGTTTGTTGTTCATCTGAATGTCTTCTTAAGAGAGCTGTCTGTTTCGGTCTTCCACCTACTTTCTGATTGGGTTGTTTGTTTTTTTGATATTGATCTGCACAAGCTGTTTGTATATTTTGGAAATTAATCCTTTGTCAGTTGCTTTATTTGCAAATATTTTCTCCCATTCTGAGAGTTCTCTTTATGTCTTGTTTATGGTTTCCTTTGCTGTGCAAAATCTTTGAAGTTTCATTAGGTCCCATTTGTTTATTTTTGTTTTTATTTTCATTACCCTAGAAGATGGGTCAAAAAGGATCTTGAAGTGATTTATGTCCAAGAGTGTTCTGCCTATGTTTTCCTCTAAGAGTTTTATGGTGTCTGGCCTTACATTTAGGTCTCGAATCCATTTTGAGTTTATTTTTATGTATGGTGTTAGGGAGTGTTCTAATTTCATCTTTTACATGAAGCTGTCCAATTTTTCCCAGCACCACCTATTGAAGAGGCTGTCTTTTCTCCACTGTATATTCTTGCCTCCTTTGTCATAGATTAGGTGACCATACGTATGTGGGTTTATCTCTGAACTTTGTCCTGTTCCATTGATCTATATTTGTGTTTTTTGTGCCAGTACCATACTGTCTTGATTACTGTAGCTTTGATGTATAGTCTGAAGTCAGGGAGCCTGATTCCTCCAGTTCCACTTTTCTTTCTCAAGATTGCTTTGGGTACTTGGTGTCTTTTGTGTTTCCATACAAATCGTAAAAATTTTTGTTCTAGTTCTGTGAAAAATGCCATTGGTAATTTCATAGGGATTGCACTGAATCTAAAGATTGCTTTTGATAGTATAGTCATTTGCACAATGTCGATTCTTCCAATCCAAGGACATGGTGGTATATCTCTCCATCTGTTTGTGTTGTCTTTGATTTCTTTCATCAGTATCTTATAATTTTATTCATAGTGGTCTTTTGCCTCCTTAGGTAGGTTTATTCCTAGGTATTTTATTGCTTTTGTTGCAGTGGTGAATAGGATGATTTCCTTAATTTCCCTTTCTGATCTTTCATTGTTAGTGTATAGGAATGCAAGAGATTTCTGTGTATTAATTTTGTATCGTGCAACTTTATCAAATTCATTGATTAGCTCTAGTAGTTTGCTGGTGGCATATTTAGGATTTTCTATGTATAGTATCATGTCATCTGCAAATGGTGACCGTGTTACTTCTTTTCCAGTTTGGATTCCTTTTATTTCTTTTTCTTCTCTGATTGCTGTGGTTAGGAGTTCTAAAACTATGTTGAATGTTGAGAGTGGACACCCTTGTCCTTTTCCTGATTTTAGAGGAAATGCTTTCAGTTTTTCACCATTGAGAATAATGTTTGCTGTGGGCTTGTCATAGATGGCCTTTATTATGTGGAGGTAGGTTCCCTCTATGCCCACTTTCTGGAGAGTTTTTATCATAAATTGGTGTTGAATTTGGTCAGAAGCTTTTTCTGCATCTATTGAGATTATCATATTATTTTCATCCTCAATTTGTTAATATGGTGTATCACATCGATTGATTTGCATATATTGAAGAATCCTTGCATCCCTGGGATAAACCCCAGTTGTTCATGGTGATGATCCTTTTAATGTGCTGTGGGATTCTGTTTGCTAGTATTTTGTTGAGGATTTTTGTGTCTATGTTCATCAGTGATACTGGCCTGTAATTTTTTGTGTGTGTGATATTGTTGTCTGGTTTTGGTATCAGGGTGATTGTGGCCTCATAATATGAATTTGGGAGTGTTTCTTCTTCTGAAATTTTTTGGAATACTTTAAGAAAGATAGTTGTTAGCTTTTCTCTAAATGTTTGATAGAATTTGCCTGTGAAGCCATCTGGTCCTGGACTTTTGTTTGTTGGAAGATTTTTAATCACAGTTTCAATTTCATTACTTATAATTGGTCTGTTCATATATTCTATTTCTTCCTGGTTCAGTCTTGGAAGGTTGTCCTTTTCTAAGAATTTGTCCATTTCTTTCAGGTTGTCCATTTGATTGGCATGTAGCTGCTTGTAGTAGTGTCTTATAATCCTTTGTATTTCTGCAGTGTCTGTTGTATCTTCTCCTTTTTCATTTCTAATTTTATTTATTTGAGTCCTCTCCCTTTTCTTCTTGATGAGTCTGGCTAAAGGTTTATCAATTTTGTTTGTCTTCTCAAAGAACCAGCTTTTAGTTTCATTGATCTTTGCTGTTGTTTTCTTCATTTCTATTTCATTTATCTTTCCTTGATCTTTATGATTTCTTTCCTTCTACTAATTTTTTTTCTTCTTCTTCTTTCTCTAGTTGCTTTAGGTGCAAGGTTAGGTTGTTTATTTGAGATTTTTCTTGTTTCTTGAGATAGGATTTTATTGCTGTAACTTCCCTCTTAGAACTGCTTTTGCTGCATCCCATAGGTTTTAGGTCATCATGTTTTCATTGTCATTTGTTTCTAGGTATTTCTTTGATTTCCTCTTTGATTTCTTCAGAGATCTCTTGGTTATTTAGTAGAGTATTGTTTAGTCTCCATGCGTTTGTGTTCTTTACAGTTGTTTTTCCTCTCATTGATTTCTAATCTCATAACATTGTTGTCAGAAAAGATGTTTGATATGATTTCAGTTTTCTTAAATTTACCAAGGCTTGATTTGTGACCCAAGATGTGATCTATCCTGGAGAATGTTCCATGTACACTTGAGAAGAAAGTGTATTCTGCTGCTTTTGGATGGAATGCCCTATAAATATCAATTAAGTCTATCTGGTCTAATGTGTCATCTAAGGTTTGTATTTACTTATAACTTTTCTGTCTGGATGTTCTGTCCATTGGTGTAAGTGAGGTGTTAAAGTCCCTCACTATTATTGTGTTACTGTCGATTTCCCCTTTTATGGCTGTTAGCATTTGCCTTATATATTGAAGTGCTCCTATGTTGGGTACATAAATATATACAATTGTTATATCTTCTACTTGGATTGATCCTTTAATCCTAATGTAGTGTCCTTCCTGGTGTCTTGTAATAGTCTCTATTTTAAAACCTATTTTGTCTGATATGAGTATTGCTACCCCAGCTTTCTTTTGATATCCATTTGCATGGAATATCTTTTTCCATCCCCTCACTTTCAGTCAGTATGTGTCCTTAAGTCTGAAGTGGGTCTCTTGTAGATAACATATATACGGGTCTTATTTTTGTATCCATTCAGCCTATCTGTGTGTATTGGTTGGAGCATTTATTCCATTTACATTTAAGGTAATTATCGATATGTATGCTTCTATTACCATTTTCTTAATTGTTCTGCATTTGTTTTTGTACGTCTTTTTCTTCTCTTGTGTTTCCTCCCTAGAGAAGTTCCTTTAGCATTTGTTGTAATGCTGGTTTGGTGGTGCTGATTCTTAGCTTTTGCTTATCTGTAAAGCTTTTGATTTCTCTGTCAAATCTGAGTGAGAGCCTTGCTGGGTAGAGTAATCTTGGTTGTAGGTTTTTCCCTTTCATCACTTTAAATATGTCCTGCCACTCCCTTCTGGCATGCAGAGTTTCTGCTGAAAAATCAGCTGATAACCTTATGGGGTTTCCCTTTTATGTTATTTGTTTGCTTTTCCCTTGCTTCTCTTAATATTTTTTCTTTGTATTTAATTTGTGTTAGTTTGATCAATATGTGTCTCGGCATGTTTCTCCTTGGGTTTATCCTGTATGGGAGTCTCTGTGCTTCCTGGACTTGATTGACTATTTCCTATTCCATGTTAGTGAAGCTTTCAACCATAATCTCTTCAAATATTTTCTCATATCCTTTCCCTTTCTCTTCTTCTTCTGGGACCCCTCTAATTAGAATGTTGGTTCATTTATGTTTTCCCAGAGGTCTCTGAGACTGTTCTTTATTCTGTTCCTCGGCAGTTATTTCCACCATTCTATCTTCTAGCTCACTTATCCATTCTTCCTCCTCAGTTATTCTGCTATTGATTCCTTCTAATGTATTTTTCATTTCAGTTATTTCATTGTTTATCACTGATTATTTGTTCTTTAGTTTTTCTAGCTCCTTGTTAAACATTTCTTGTATCTTCTCGATCCATGCCTCCATTCTGTTTCTGAGATCTTGGATCATCTTTACTATCATTACTCCGAAGTATTTTTCAGATAGATTGTCTATTTCCTTTCCATTTATTTGGTCTTCTGGATTTTTACCTTGCTCTTTCATCTGCAACATATTTCTCTTTTGTCTCATTTTGTCTAACTTACTGTGTTTGTGTTCTCCATTCCACAGGCTGCAGGGTCGTAGTTCCTCTTGCTTCTGTTTTCTGTCCCCTGGTGGGTGAAGTTGGTCCAGGGGCTTGTGTAGGCTTCCTGATGCAGGTCCAGGTGAGAGGATCCCAGGAGCACCACAGGACAGGATGCCAGGAGGCAAGACCACCAGGGAAGTGACAGCAACCCCTGCTGTGGGAAGGTCCCAGGCGCAGGACTTCCAGGGGTGGCTCCAGGTCTCCTCAGCCATTAAGATTTTTAATTGATGTAAATTTCGTTTGAACACTAAAAGCAATGTTTTTCATAAAAAGATGTTTAAAAACAGGAGACTATCATATTTTATAAACAACATATACCAGTGTTTAATTGTCACATTAAGAAACTTTTACTATATAATATTAATATTTAATATTGCTTAAATATTGGTAGGAAATGTGAAACTGATGAGCTTGTTTTAGTATTCAAGTGATTCTTCGAGGGCCACAATAATTCATAATTTTCAATAGTTACAGTTACATGATTGATTACAGTTACCTAAAAGGTCAAGGAGAATATTGGAATCAATCATCTAAAGTATACTTTTACCTAAATTTTATCTTAAATACTCTTTATATTCCATAGGGAAGTTAATTTTCTCCTATAGCTTCTTTAATTTTAGGTCAAACTAAATCTTTACTAATTTTTGGGATGAGATTCTTTAAAAAGTAAGTGGGCAGTTACCCATCCAATAACCTGGTTGTAACATGTATCTGCCTACATATTTAAATTCTAAATCATTGAATTAATGATTTAGTATGACAATTATAACAATATTATGTTTAATTCTTCTTTCTTTTTGCATTCTTCATGCCTAAAATTGAGGAAAAGCAAGTGGATGGAGAAGAGACCCTTAACTGTGATAATTATTCTTCTTTATATAAATTTCCACAAATCTTGGGCAAATCCACAATACCCTGTGATGCTTCTACTTTCTCTAATCAACCATCTCTTTTAATCTTCAAGAATGATATTTTATATCTTAATTCTTTGCAAAACTCCAGTATTACATTTGATGCATGAGTTTACTTTTTATTTCAATGAAAAAATATATCTTAATACTTAAAACAAATCTTAATACTTACCCTTTTCTTTCTAATAAATCTCTACTGATGAATTAAATTTAGTCACTTTAAATGTCAACATAATTTATAACAGTTTATTGAGAGGTAATTCACATACAGTAGTATTTACCAACATAAATTGGATAATTCAATGGTTTATATTATGTTAAAAAAGTTGTGCAACCATCATCGATCATCCATCAATCAACCATCAATTTTAGAAAACTTTTACCTTCCCAAAAAGAAACTTTATGCCCATTAGTAATCACTCCCCATTATTCCTTAGTCTTCTGAGTTCTAGACAACAACTACTATACTTTCTCTATAGGCATATTTTGTACACAACATATGAATGGAATCATATAATATGTGGCCTTTTGTATCTGGCTTTTATGACTTCTTTCACTTAGCATAATGCTTTCAAGATTTATCCATGTTGTAGCATGTTATTTATTATTATTCCTTTTTATGCCAAATAATATTCCATTATATCAATATACCACATTTTATTTATCCATTCATCAATTGATAAGAGTTTGTGTTGTTTCCACATTTTGGCTATTATGAATAATGCTGCAAAGAACATCCACGTGCAAGTTTTTGTATGGACGTATGCTATCATTTCTCTTGGATATATATCTGGGAGTGGGATTGTTAGGTAATAGTGTAACTCTGTGTTTAACATTTTGGGGAACTATCAAAGTGTTTTCAAAATAGCTGCATCATTTTACATTCCACCCACCAGAAGTACATGAGTTACTAATTTCTCCACATCCTAGCTAATGCTCATTGCTATCTGTCTTGTTGATTGTAGTCATCCTCGTATGTATGAAGTGGTATCTTGTTTTGGTTTTGATTTGCATTTCCCTGATGGCTGATTATGTTGAGCAGCAGATTTTTATATCTACTTTGATAAATGTATATTTAAATCCTTTATAGCCAATTTTTAATTGGATTGTCTTTGTATTATTGTTATTACGTTTTTTAATATTCTAAATACAAGTCCCTATATGATCTGCAAATATTGTCCCCCAGTCTATAGCTATTCTTTTTACTTTCTTGATGGTATGCTTTGATGCACAAACACTTTCAAGTTTGATTAAGTCCAATTTATCTATTTTATTGTTGTTGCTTGTGGTTTTGTTGTCACATCAAAGGAGACTTTGCCTAACTCCGGACCACAAATATTTACTTCTATGTTATCTTCTAAGTGTTTTATAGTTTTATTCCTTACATTTAGGTTTTCCATCCATTTTGAGTTAATTTTTGTGCATGGTGTGTGGAAGGAACTATTTTCTTTTTTTTCTTTCTCCCCCCTTCCTTTCCTTCCTTCTTCCCTCCCTCCCTCCCTCCCTCCCTCCCTCATAGCATCATTTTGAATTCTCCTCTCCCATTGTGAATTTTGGGATCAGTTTGTCTATTCTGTTAAAAAAAAAAAAAAGCAGCTTAAACTTTGATAGGAACTGAGTTGAATCGGTAGATCAGTTTGGAACGTATTGCTATCTTAACAATGTTAATTTATCCAATCCATGAAATGTCTTTCCATTTATTTATGGAAATTAAAAAAATTTCCTTCAATGATATTTTATACTTTTCTATGTATTAGGTTTACACTTTTTGGATAAATTTATTAGTAATTATTTTTATTGTTTTTAATGTATTATAAATGGAATTGTTTTCTTAATTTTATTTTGGATTGTTCATTACTAGTGTATAAAATACAATTGATTTTTTTTCAATATTACTTATATACCCTAAAGGCTTGCTGAATTCATTGATCAATTCCAATAATTGTAATGGGTTCCTTAAGATTCTCTATATGCAAGATCATGCCATTTGTGAGTAGAGATAATTTCACTTCTTTCTCTCCCATTTGAATGCCTTTTATTTCTTTTTCTTGCCTAATTTCCTTTACTAGAACCTGTAGTACAATGTTGAATAGAGGTGGCAAGGACCTTGACTGTTCCTGATCTTAGTGGAAAAGCATTCAGCCTTACACTATTAAGTATGAGGCTAACTGTGGACTTTTTTCTTTTTTAATGTGCCCTTTAGTAGGTTGAAGAAGATCCCTTTTATTTTTAGTGTTGAGTGTTTATATAATGAAAGTATTTTGGATTTTTATCAAATGCTTTGTTTGTATCTATTGTGATGTTCCTGTGTGTTTTTTTATTCTTGTATACTATATTAATTGATTTTACGATGTTCAAGCAACTTGCATTCCTGGGATAAATCCTACTTGGTCATGGTGCATAATATTTGGTATACATTATTTGATTTGATTCAGTTTATTATATTCCATTGAGAATCTTTGCATCTATATCCATAAAGGATATTGTTGTTTAGTTTTTGTTTTCTTCTATTGTGTTTTGGGTTTTTTTTTTTGGGTTTAGCATCAGGATAATACTGGTATCTTAAAATGAGTAGGAAAATGCTCCTTCCTCTTCTATTTTTTTAAAAGAATTTATGAAAGATTGGTTAATTATTTTTTAAATGTTTGGTAGAATTCATGATGGAGACATTTGGGACTGGGTTTTACTTTATGGGAAGTTTTAAAATTATTCATTCAACTTTTGCATTTGTTATAATTCTATTAAGATTTTACATGTCTTCCTTCAATGAAATCCTCATCAAAATGCCAATGTCATTTTTCACAGAACTAGAACAAATAATTTTAAAATTTGCATGGAAACACAAATGACCACAAACAGACAAAACAATCTTGAGAAAGAAGAACTGATGTAGAGGAATAAAGTTCCCTGACTACAGACTATGATTAAATCTGCAGTAATCAAAACAGTATGATACTGGCACAAAAACAGACACATAGATCAATGGAACAGGACAGAGAGCCCAGAAATAAACCCACACACTTATGGTCAGTTAATCTACAACAAAGGATTCAAGAATATACAATGGAAAAAAGACAGTTTCTTCAATAAGTGGTGCTGGGAATACTGGACAGCTACATGTAAAAGAATGAAATTAGAACATTCTCTAATACCATATACGAAAATAAACTCAAGACGGATTAAAGACCTAAATGTAAAAAAAAAAAAAAAAAAGACCTAAATGTAAGACCAGATACTGTAAAACTGCTAGAGGAAAACATAGAACACTTTGCATAAATCGCAGCAATATTTTTTTGGATCCATCTCTTAAAGTAAAGGAAATAAAAGCAAAAATGTAAAAAGGACTTAATTAAACATAAAAGCTTTTGTACAGCAAAGGAAACCATCAACAACACAAAAAGGTGACTTCTTTTCTTTAAAGGGCCATATAGTAAATACTTCAGGTTTTGTGGATCGTACAGTGTGCATCATAACTAATCAACTCTGTTATTGTAATGCAAAAACAACCATAGATACCTTGTAAATAAATGAACATAGCTGTCATCCAATAAAACTCTATTTACAAAAACAGGTGCCAGGCTGCAACTGTCCTGAGGGTTGTAGCTTGCCAGCCTCTGCTCTACTTTATCATCAGCTTCATAATGATAAGTATTGACTTGCCTCTGACTCCATCTGTCACTTCCTTCTTACCTCCCAAATCTTTCTACTTTCTCCTCCTGGTATGTTACCAGAAAATTATCCTAAATTCTCAAACTCTTCTTTGCAGTACCTAAAACCTGGCCCTCCTGTATGGCATCATTTCCAGCATCCCTCTCAAATGAAGGTGCCATATTATCCACATCTTCAGGTTTATTCCCCCTGTCCTCTTCAGTCATCAACTTTCAGGAACATGTAAAAACTACTCAATAGAAAGTCTACTAATCTCAAAGTCACTAACCAAAGCTATTGTCTTTTAAACACAACCTCCTGTCTTTCTGTGATTTTTTTCTCCAGTAACTTTAAATGTTGCTATAATTTATAAAAGCTAGACTCCAATTCATTGGGTACATTTCACCCTATCAAGTAGCCCTAATACTTTATTCACATTCTTGCTTATCCAGTTTATAATCTGTAGCTGGGATTACTATATCATGTCCATATATTCACTAAGTTACCTCATTCCTCTGTGTCTCACAAACCCTTATACTACAGAAGAGACTTATTGTTCTTCTTCACTTGCAGTCGAGCAGGGGAGTTTTGCTGGAAAGAGTCACACAACAAGCAAGAGGAAAGTCACTCAAAAATCATAATTTAGTGTCTTAATTGAACCTTCAACAGCTTCTGGAAAACATAATACTGTCTGTGTGCAAACAACTCTGCTGTAGTCTTCCAATGTACCAAGTCTTTCTCACATTCTTTAAACCTCAAAACCTTCACCCCCATTACTTCCCTTACTCCACTTAGGAGAAGTTCTGATCTACTGCCAAATCTCTGTTCACAAATATGCCAAACTACTTTTATTGGATTCACTCTGTTTCTTCTGCCTCTCAATTATCAATATATTAAAGGCTATGCCTCTCATACTAAGACCAAACACTTCTCCAATCTTTTGAATGCCACCTCTTCCAATTATATCTTGTCTATTGAAATAAATAGTATACTCAAGAATCCAACATTTAAAAATTATATATATATATATCTTTGTTTTGAATCTCACATTAATCTGTCTCTTCCTTTCTTTTCACATTCAAATCTACAAAAAGATTTGTATATATAACTGCAGTGGCAATTTATTGAATTTATTGTTTGCCTGACTGATATCCATTTTTCCTGCTGTTGATAACAGCATTGGAATTTTCCTCGGAGAATCACTGTTCCTCTACTCTGATTAATATGGTTCATGTGGAGTTGATTTTTTCTTTGACTTCAGAGTTGAACATGTGAACACAGCCTGATGGGTCAAAGCATTGTATACTCTTCACAGTATTTGATTAGAGATGGCTGCCTGTCTCAATCAGAGACTTTCAAAACTAACAGTGGGCATTTCCTCAGGTTAAAAAGAGGCACTTTCTGTTTTCTTACCAGACCTTAAACTTTAGAGAATGTAAGCCTGGACTGCTGATCTGGCTATGAAGAAATCAAGTAATAATAGAGGAGAGCAGAGTCAAAATGAGAAGGATAAGTATCTGATCTCATAATATGAAGGCCTGAATTGTATTAATACTTTACCAGAAGATTTGTCACTGAAATTTTAGTAATATTAAGAAATAGATCACCCTTTTTTATTAGTTTGAATTACATGCTGGTTACTTATATCAGATGTCCTTAAATATAATTATAATTGCTTTGTCATATACTCATTTTACTCATACTACAATATAGCCCTCACTCATTATTTCAACAGAGCAACTCCTGCTTTGCTCATCAGAGGCTGCTACATGACAAAAATCCGGTAGACCTTGTCTGTCTTGTTTCACTTAACCTCTTAACATCATTTGAAAATGGTTAACACTTCCTTCTTCTTGATATAACATGGGATAATTATGGAAATGGACTGTACATGCCTCCTGAGTTTTAAGACTTTCTGAAAGAAGTTCCAACAGAGATCTCAGGGATGTTGACTCTTTAGTTCAACCATTTATGTATGTGTGTGTGTGTATATATATATATACACACACACACACACACACATATATACATAATGGAATAAACTCAAGCATAAACTGGTTTAGTAATATGAATAACATGTACATTTTTCATTTAGTAGATGAAATTCACAATTTAATTTTGATCAGCTTGTCTACTTGATATTTTTTATGTCAGGGGTATTACAAGTGATATATGAGTAGACATATCTTCATAGAACTTTTGGACAATTTTTATGACTTTAGCATCAATGAGTAGATAGCTTGAGTCTGAGAATGGCTTTTTAAAATCCAGGTTATGTGATGTATTGCTAAATAATTATAGTGAACTCTTTAACTTTAAGTCATCCTTTGTGTGTGTGTGTGTGTGTGTGTGTGTGTGTGTGTGTGTGTTCTTTCAGAGGAACAGGGGAGGCTCTAAAAAGATATGATAAATGATGAAATTTAGTAAAAGATTCTTAGGAAACTGTTCAGTTCCTGTGAATACATTATATCCAATGAAGAACTTTTAAATATCTCTATAATCAATGTTGAAGATTATAAGTAATCCAAGGGGTGAAAATTAACTTGTTAAGAATTCTGTTGGAAGTAACATCAGCAAAATGGTGGGTTAGGAGGTCCCAGTCCTCATGTTCCAATAAAAACATCAATTTAACAATCATCCATGGATGAATATACCTTTATGAGCCTCCCAAATTCAGATGAGAGGTTATAGCACCCCACTTGAGCACAGAAATGAGAAAAGATGCATTGAAAAGGTTAAGAGAAGTTTCACTTTACCTCATCACCTCTCCCCCAAACCAGCACAGTTCAGCGTTAAGTGAGAGACCCTCGTGGAATTTCCTGTGGAGGAAATAGGGGGCAGAGTGGACACCTGACCTCCCAGCATTTCAGAGCACTACCCCTGAAGTCTGCTTCTAATGCACCTCACCCAGGAAACCAAGGGAATCAGCTGGACTAGGTTGTTAGGGGTAACTAAGAACAAAGAAAGGAGGGAGTTCTCAAAAACAGTGCAAGGATCTCAAAACCTGGCCTGTAGCCCCCAGCTCCTATAATCCAATAGCTGAAAAACAGACTACCCAATTAAAAAATGAGCAAAGTAACTGAAAACACATTTCTCCAAAGAAGACACATATATATATGGCCAGTAAGTATGTGAAAAGGTATGCAATATCACTAATCATCAGAGAATTGCAAATCAAACCCACAATGAGATATCACCTTTTACTTGCTAGGATGGCTACTATTATAAAATAAAACAAAATAATACAGTACAACACAAAACAAAAAAACACCACAAACACACATACACACAAATAAGTATTGATAAGGATGTGGAGAAAGGAAAACTTTGTAGACTACTGGTGGGAATGTAAATTGATACAGCCACTAGAGGAAACTGTATTGACTTTCCTCAAAAAATTATAAATAGAACTACCATATGATCCAGCCATCCCACTTCTGGATGTTTTTCCAAAAGAAATTAAATCAGCATCTCAAAGAGAAACCTGCACTCCCATGTTCATTGCAGCATTTTTCACTATGGCCAAGGCATGGAATCAACCTAAATATCCATTGACGGATGAGTGAATAAAGAAAATGTGGTATATACATACAACAAAATATTATTCAGCCTTCTAAAAGAAAGAAATCTTGCCATTTGTGATCTGGAGGATGTTATGCTAAGTGAAATAAGCCAGACTCAGGAGGACAAATACTACACCATCCACATGTATGAGGAATCTAAAGTAGTCAAGCTCATAGAAGCAGAGAGTAGAATGGTAGTTGCCAGGACATGGGGATGGGAGAAAATGTGGAGGTATTGGCCACATAGTAAAAAGTTTCAATTATGCAAAATGAATAACTTCTAGAGATCTACTATGCAGTATAGTGACTGTTGTTAACAATACTTAACTGTACTTAAAATATTGCTAAGAAGATAGATTTTATGTTGTGTCCATATCACACACACATGCACACACATACACACAAATAACTAAAGAGAGTGGGAGAGGAAATATTTGGAGGTGATGGTTATGTTTATGGCATTGATCGTGGTGATGGTTTCATGGGTATGCTTATATCCAAAATCATCAAGTTGTATATGCTAAATATATACAGCTTTTTGTATATCAATCATACTTCAATAAAGTGGTTAAAAAATCTATTGATACTGGAGATTTCAGTGAATCTCATGTAGTTATAAAGTATTCAGATGCAAGATGTGAATATAATTTTTAAGTTTTTGATCCATAAAAAATAATTGACTCAAAATTATGAGACATTTCCACAAATCTTAACTAAAGACACAAGTTCTAAAGTAAGGAATGTAATATTCTGCCAAGAATTCACACTAAAATTTATAAAGCAACAGATTTTGTGAAATCATTTTGCTATTCATTCTGTGTGATGATGTTGGTGTATTGAATTTATTGTGTGTAAAATGATTCCGTATGCTAATTTAAATGTATGAAGGTTCTGCCATGGAGTCTTTATGCATATGTGCATGAATATTTCCTTATGTTATGCTTGGGTGTAGTCCAAGCTCATCTAAGAGTGAAAAATGAATTTTGGGTGAAATTAGAATTGCAACCACAATACTGATCCTATCAGATATGAACATTTTTACATATGCCTTTTGTAAAGTGAGGAAGAAATTTGTAGACTTGAAAAATGTAAGCTCATTCACAAAAAATAAAGGAACACACATTGAGTGTTTGGCACTATGCAGATAATATTTTATGGGAGGGTGCAACCATAAGTTGGCATTTGAATGTTAATGTTTCTAAATTTTTCAACAGCTTTGTAGTTTGAAATACATAGTTTGATGTGACACCAAATCACAAGATGTAAGAAATACGTTACAGCTATGTGATAAAGAGGAGGCAAAATTGGATGGTTGAAATTATGAAGAACACTTTATGAAGCTCTTGTATGAGAGTAACACTAGTAGGTTCTCAGTGATGTAAAGCTTAAATTAAAAATGTAAACCATAAATTACTTTACTACCAGGCTGCTGTGTTGTTTCAGCATTTCATACTGTTTCATATTCATGCCAGATTATTTTTTCATATTAAACAATGTCTTACCTTTGACTTATACTTATCAAAAATTAGATTTAAGAATAATCTTCATTTATATAATTTAAGCTTACCAATTACCTTATTATCTACTGTAACAATATATCCAAGCAGGAAAATATTATGGTTTGTGGAGTAGATCCAATTGAATATATCAGTAATTTGACATATTTTATTCATAAAATATAACTTTAAAAATATGTGGTAATTTCATTAAAGAATAAAAGTATAATCATACTGTACAAATACATTCTACAGAAAAATCATTAATGTGGTTTTAGAAAATTATATCATGAAACTTATTATAGTCATTAAATTGTACCAAAAATAATTTTTCTGTGCATGACATAATTTAAAGTTTACCTAATAAGTATGTTATTTAAAAACATCTTAATATATCAATATAAACATAAGATGCTTCTATTTCTTAGAATACATTTTATGTTAAAATAGTTTAATTTTACCAGTATAATAAAGCAAATGTGTTAGTCTTCAAATAAAAGTTTTTAAAACTGTATTTAATGTAAGTATATTTATTAATAGTTTTACCATTGCAGTTTCTCAGTTTTGGCCTTAACATATGATTACTTATTCTGTACTTTCCTTTTTGGTCACTAAAATTAACTAATTAACTAAATTTGGTGGAGACTGACCATGTTTTATAGACTCCTTTACAAAATCTTTGAAATGGCATGAATTATAAATAGAAACTTATAAAACTGTAACTGCATAAAATAACTAATTATCTTACTTTACTAGAAATTCTCAGAAATATCTAAAAGATAGAAAAGAACAAAGATTGGCCTGAAGCATGATATCACATCCAGTATGTTTAGAGACATATGCTAGAAATCATGCTTTAAGTTTGCTGTTTTCCAAAGTGGTGGGTATCAGTAGGAGGAACAGACACAATGTCAGCTAAGAAGTTTGATAATGGGTACTCACGACTGACACTGTACTCTCAACAGTTTTGCAGTACTTCAGAAAATTAAGCATATATTTAATATATGACCTTTCAATTGTATTACTAGGCAGTTGACCAAAATGAAAGAGAACAGGTCTGCACACACACTTAGGCAGAAATGTTCATAGAAATTTCACTATTAATAGTTCAAAACTGAAAACAAGCTAAAATGTCTGAATAAACAAATTGTTTTATGTCTCTACAATGAATATTGATCTATCAAAAAAAGGAAAGAAATACTGTTGTAACCAACATGAAAGAGCCTAGGACATACTATGGTGAGAGAAAGAAATGACGCTCTAAGAAATATATACTGGGTGCTTCCATTTATTTGAAATTCTAGTAATGAAAAATTAATCTATAGATAGAAAAAAGAGATTATTGGTTGACTAAATTAGGGGTGGAATGAGAAAAATTAAGAAGTAGCACAACAGAATTTTTTAGGGTGAGAGAAATATTCTGTATCTTGTTTGTGTTGGCACTTAGGTGTATATCTTTATTAAAAATTCATTAAATTGTACAATTAAAATAAGAAAAAATATAATTGGATAGCTACAGAACAAAATCAAAAAAGTTTAAAAATAGACTTGGACAAAACAGAACAGTAAATACCAGGTCACAGATGAATGACTAGAACATAACATGGGAAAATAATATTTTTACTTTGAAGAAATCTTGCAGATATCACCTTAATCAAGTGTTCAGGTTATGATCGCCAATAATGTGTCCTATTGATATTTCATATCCTTTGATATTATGATAAGAAAGTCACTTCATCTCTGTGATATTCTGCCCCCAAATCTATAATCCCAGAGTCATCATGAGAAAACATCAGACATAGGATATTTTACAAAATACCTGGCCAGCACTCTTCAAAAATACTGAGGTTGTGACTAATAAGAAAAGACCGAGAAACTGTAACAAACTGAAGTAAAGAGACATGACAACTAAATGTAACATTCTGGGTTAGATTCAGGATCAGAAAAAGGATTAGTGGAAACACTGGTGAATAAAGTCTAAGGCTTATTTTACAGTATTGTGCCAATGTTAATTTCATAAAGTTTATAAGTTCACCATGGTTACATAAATGTTAACATTACAGGAAGGTGACTAAAGGGTATATGGAAACTCTCTATACTATCTTTGAAACTCTTTCTGTAAATCTAAAATTATTTCATAGAAAAAAGTTTACAACAATCACGTGATTCACCTTCATGAGAAAGAGAATGATTTGCAACTCTGTTCTTCACAAACATCCTATTTTACTTTCCTGCTTTTTTTTCTCCATGGTATAGAAGGGTCATCTAGACAACATGCCATCTTGATTTTCTTACTTATTTTGTGTGTTGTCTGTCTTGCTTCTTCTAAAAGTAGGCTCCATGACTATAGGGATTTTGTCAGTTCACTTGACTGTGATACCCACTATACCCAGAATTTAGTAAATGTTTGTCTAGTTGAATTATTCAAATTAAGCGTTCTATAGTTTAGAAATATATTTTGTGTATAACTATTTCAATCATTATTTTGAGGTTCAAAAAAGATACATATGTTGCAAAGTCCTGGTCAGATTTCTACAACACGCTCCACAATGCACAGGATACATCTATTTGCAATTTCCCAGGCAAAATAAATAAAAATTTTCTCTATTTTTATTGTGTTTTATATTGGATATTAGCCATTTCTGGCCAAATAATAGGCTATCACCAATCATGGTTCCCATTATAGGCAGTTTCTACCTGTTTCAAAGAAATAGTTAACCATGTTGTTCTTGGTTTAAATGATTATAATAATTACATAATAAAATGTCATATCATGGTGAATAATGAGGGTAATGGATAACCCTAGATTATGTATCATTTAGAGTAAAACTAGCATCATTATTACGAAAATGTAATTCCTTTAAAATTAAAATTTTAAATGTTATATGAACTGTGTTTTTTGCTAAGACTTTGATACATATTTATTTCTGGATATGGCAGCCAAATATAACGTACTTTTTTTGTTAAAGCTTATGACATTTTGTTGTCTACACAAATCTTTGACTTTTCACCCATACTTCCTTAAAATTAATTATGTTTTTTCTTGTTTTGGAGCATTTGATAGATTAAGTAGCTGTGATTTATGTATGGATACTGAATGTTAAAGTTTATAAAATTGTCTCATCTATAAATTTAGTGCTAAATCAAATTAGCAAGGAGTGACAGAAATCAAATGAGAAATAAAACTCTAGCATAAAATTAGTATTTTTAAATTGATTGCAGTGTTGGAAAATATTACATAATTTTCTCAACAATTATTTCACATCCAAAATAGCAAGGGACCTACTTAACACCCAATAAGGAAGAATTAAAATATTGCAAGTGGTTTTAAAATTTTTTGAGTATGCTATTTATAAATATAATTTTATTTTGAAATAATTTTAAGCTTACAGAGACATTGCAAAAGATTAGAAGGATGTATTCATTTAATCCTCAGCCAGTGCCCCTAATGTTAATATCAATTGTGCAATACAAAAACTAAAAACTAAGAAATTAATACCAGTACAGTACTACTATCTAAACTATGTATGTTATTAGGATTTCACCAGTTTTTCCACTAATGTCATTTTTCTGATATTGGATTGCAAGATCTGGATTGCAAGGGCCAATTCAGGGTTCCACTCTGTTTTAGTTGTCATATCTTCTTAATCTCCAATCTGTAATAGTTCCTCTTTTATGACATTGACACTTTTCAAAAGTATTTGTCAAGTATTGTGTACTTGACATTGTCCCTCAATATCTGATGTTTTCTCATGATTAAATTGAAGTTATATTTTTTGGAAGTAATACCACATAGATGATGTGTCCTTTTAAATACGTCATATCACAGAAAATATTATTTCAATATCTCTTCATTTTGGTGACAAACTTTGATCACTTACTTTAGATAGTATCTGCTGTTTTTCTTCACTTCTACCATTTTTCAATTTTATAATCAATACACATTTAGGGGGAGATATCTTGAGACCTGTGAGAAACACATTTACCAGAAAATGATGTTTACGTACAGTTCTTTTGGTATTTGCCACAGTTATTTAGGTGAACTCTTTTCCTCTCCATCTCCTCAAGCACTATTATGTAATTCATTTGTAACACAGGTAAATTTATTTACCCATCTACATTCCATTTTGAATTCCCTGCACATCATTATTGAACTTTCCAAATTTATATACACTTACAGTTCACTCTGTGTTGTGTAGTTCTGTAGGTTGTGACAAATACAAATAGTCATTTACCTACCACCACAATAGCATACAGCTTAGATTTGTCAACCAGAAATTTCCCTCAAGCTGCCCATTTCAGTCGGTCTCATCTGTACCTCCAATCCCTGGTAATCACTGATTTCTTTTCCATTTCTGTATTTTTGTCTTTTCTAGAATATCATATAAATCTAATCATATAATAAATAGTTTTACGGGTTTAACCTCTTTCCTTTAACAAAATGCATTTAATGTCCTGGATGTGTGAATTAATAGTTTGTTTCTCTTTTTTGCTGAATGTTATTATTCCATTGCTTGGAGGTACTACAGTTGACATCTAGATTGTTGTCAGATTTTGGTGATTGTGAACAAAGCTACCATAAATATTCATGGACATTTTTTGTGTGAACATCAGTGCTCATTTCACTTGGGTTAATACCTTGGAGAGGGATTTTAGGGTTGCATGGTAGATGTATATCTAAGGAATAGTTTTGAGAATTGTGACATTTTGCATTCTCACCAGCAATGAATGAGTTGCAGCTGCTTTAAATGCTTAACAGTATTGATAGTGTCAGGTTTGATGATTTTAGTCATTCTGTTAAGTGCAATATATACTGGTATTTCTTTACCAGTGTAATTTGCATTTCCTTAATACTGAAAGGTGTTTTGCACCATTTCATGTGCTTATTTGCCATTCATGTATCTTCATCATTAATTTGCTAGCTCAGACCTGCTGCTCATCTTTAATTTGATTGATTGCTTTCTTATTGGTGTGTTTTATTTTTTCTCTATGTATTAATTCCTTTATCAGATATATGCTTTGGAAATATTTACTCTTAATCTGTACCTTACTTTTGTCAGCATTCTCTTTACATCTTTCACAGAATAAAACTTGAATTTTCACGAAGTCTTTTTTTTTAAGTATTTTGTTTTTGATGTCAGATCATAAACTCTTTGCAAACTCAAGATCAACAAGAGTTTCACCTAAATTTTAGAAATTTTGTAGTTGAAAATTTGGTATTTATGTCTAGGCAATGATCCATTTAATGATAATTTGTGTAAAAGGTGTGAGGAATGTATATAAGTTTATTTCCATTACATCTTACAGAAAACCCAAAGTTTTTGGCCAATCCAATATATAGAAGTCAAAATGTTCCAGTAAAATTCTTGTGAAAATACTATGTTTGTTATTTTCACCTTCATCAGAAATCACTTAAATACATTTGCATGGGTCTATTTATGAAGTCTCTACTCTGTCCCATTGATCTGTTTGTGTATCCTTTCAACAATACTCTCTTGAATACCATCTTTTCTTTTTTGTAACTTGTGATATAGTTAGGATGGGTCCTACACATTTATGCTTCCTTTTTTTTCAAACTGTTTTAGCTATTGTATTTCTGTAATCTTTGTATATAAATTTTAAAATCAGTTGGTCAATAGCTACAAAACCTTATTTTAACTCAGAATGCATTGACGGCTATAGATCTAACTGAGGAGGATTTATATCCTAACAATATTGAGTATTCCAATCCATAAGCATTATAAATCTTTTAGTTTATTTAGGTGCTATCTGATTTCTTTAATCGACGTTTTCACGTTTCATTATCCATATCCTGCATATATTTGTTAGATTTATATCTAAGTATTTCATTTTTTGATGCTAATATAAATGGTATTTTATTTCAAATTTCAGTTGTTTGTTGTTATTATATGGAAATGCAGTTAATTGTATATTGATGCTTTATTCTGCAACCATTCTAAAATCACATTGATTTTTCTGTGAATTTAATTTCTTTCTTCTGCTAGTTTTTTTTCTTTGCAAACTTTTCTTTTTTAATTAATTAATTAAATTTTGGCCACATTGGGTCTTCGTTGCTGCATGTGGGCTTTCTCTAGTTGCAGTGAGCGGGGTCTACTCTTCGTTGTGGTGTGCAGGCTTCTCATTGTGGTGGCTACTCTTGTTGCAGAGCACGGGCTCTAGGTGTGTGGGCTTCAGTAGTTGCAGCACGTGAGCTCAGTAGTTGTGGCTCCCGGGCTTTAGAGCACAGGCTTAGTAGTTGTGGCTCACGCGTTTAGTTGCTGTGCGGCATGTGGCATCTTCCCAGACCAGGGCTCAAGCCCGTGTTCCCTGCATTGGCAGGTGGATTCTTAACCACTGCCCCACCAGGGAAGTCCCTCTTCTGCTAGTTTTGTGTTTAATTTGATCTTTTTTTCTCGATTCTTTAGGTAAAATTTTATATTTATTTGAGGTCTTCCTTTTTTTAAATAATATAAGCATTTTCTGCTCACATTTTCCTTTAATCACAGCTTTATTTCATCACTCATATTTCAATATGATATACTTTTATTTTCCTTTAGTCCAAAGTATTTGTATCTTCCTATTACACTTTCTTTTTGACCAATTAATTAATTAGAAGTGGGTTGTTTTATTTCCAGATGCCTGGAAATTGTCTAGATATCTTTCTGTTATTGATTCAGAGTTTAAATTATTTATGGTCTGAGACCATCATTGTATGGCTTCTTTTCTTTTAAATGTGTTGAGGATTGTTTTAGGACCCAGAATCTGATCTATCTTAGTGAAAGGTTCATGTTCACTTGGGATGAATGTGCACTCTGCTGAAGGTTGGTTGTGTGCCAATTAGGTAAATTTGGTGGATAGTATTGTTCAGGTCTCCTGTATCTGTGTATGCTTGCCTGCCTACTTGTTTCATTCATCACTAAAAGAGTCTGGATAACTCTAGCTTTATTTAGTTTCCTCTAAATTCTGTCAATTTTTTTTTTACCTTGTATACTGAAACACTGTTTTTAAGTATGTACACATAATTCTCTAGCTTTATTTTGAATAGTATTTGAATGGTATGACTTTTTCTCATCTTTTTACTTTATACATGACTGTTTCTCTAAGTTTAAAGTAGGTTATCAGTAGGTAGCAGCTAATTAGGTATTTTTTTAACCCAATCAATCTGTTTTACTTGGTTTGCTTACGTAATTCAAATTTACTGTGATAATTGATATGATTGGAATAAGTCCCTCCAATTTGCTATATATTTCCACTTTTTCTGATTTCTCTTAGCTTAAGTGAGTCTTTTATATGACTGTATTTTATCTCCTGTATTAAATATTTGTACACTTTTATTAAATTTTAAAGCAAGCATAAAATACTTATATTATGCTGTAAAGATAAAATATATTGCAATTAATTTTGCTTTAGATAGCTTATTGTCTTTTAGCACAAACTAATTAAAATATTTTATCTTCTTTACTTCATTTTCAGTGCTCTTCATTTCTTTGTGTAGAAATAGCTTTCTGTCATGTATTCTATTCCTTCTGACTGAAAACTTCCTTTGCCATTACTTGTAGTCTACTGACAATAAACTATCACACTTTTGTTTTCCTTTTTCTATTTAGATTATGAACAATATTGCATTTAATCTAGATGTCAAATTTCAGAAGAACTGAGTCTCATAAAAATGAGCATATCATCTATTATTATACTGTATCCATCCACTTAACATAGTTATTTGTTTTTCTCAATAATGTTTTGTAGTTTTCAACATAGATGTATTGAAAATTTTAATGAGATATTTTATGTTTCACTGATGCTATGTTAAATAGCATATGTTGTCATTTTATATTTTCTATTCAATTATTGGTAGAATATAAAAACTACATTTGTTTTTAAATTTTGTATTTGAATTCAGCAACCTTGATTATTATTCAATCCTGATGTTTATCTGCCTTTTTTTTTCTGTAAAGATCTTGTAGTGGCAAGATCCATTTGTCCTTTCCAACATTTGCAACTTGTATCTTTTCTCTGTCACTGAACCAGTATTGTCAAGTGTTCATCATCTCTTTTTTTGGGGGGTGGGGGGTTCAAAATCCAAATTTTGGCTTTGTTGAATTTCTTTACTTTAAATTCATTTTATATGATTAATTTCATATCTTTATTATCTTATTCCTTCATATTTTTCATTATTTTGCTGTTGCTTATTATTGATATGGATGTATACTTAATTCATTTTCAACTTTCTTTTCTGTAGTATATGCCTTTACATCTATAAATTTCTCTCTAAAACATGCATAACCACATCATCAAACTTTTATATGTTATATATTCATTATTGTTTAGTTCAAAATCTTTTCTAATTTCAAGTTATATCCTTTCCTTGACTAATGGGATGTTTGGGAATAGAATGCATAATTTTCAAACATATAGGGATTTTTCCAATTATCTTTGTGTCATTTTTATTTCCAGATTTGCTAAAGGGATCATAATCTGTTCTGAATAATTAAAAGTTTTTGAAATATATTGAATTTTTATATCTTAGAATATGGTCAGTATTTGTTGATGTTCCACGTACACATGTAAAGTATACATATTCTGTCATTGATGCGTGTTCTATTTATTATTTTATTTTATTTTTCAACTACTTAATGGAATCCTATTCAAGGAAAAAATGACTTGCTATATTAGATTGAGAGTGTTGTAGCTCTGGATGTAGTGGCCTAAAGATACTATCAATATGGTAGTAATTGATAATTTGTGACCACCAGATTGAATAATGAATGATTCCCCTAAAGGCTGGCACTGTATTGTATACCTTGTATAAAGTAACCAACTTTGTATAAAGTCCAGCACACAGTAGAAATTTGATTAGTAGCTGTTAAGTTGAACTGAAATAACCATCTTCTGAAACTTAGCCTTTTATCACCAACTAACTTTGAAGCAAATACTTGGTATCGGGCACTATTTTAGATGTAGTGAAATACATTTGTAGTAGGCTATAAATGTAGAAAACATAGTCCTATCCTCAAAAGTTCACAGCCTAGTAGAGGGGAAAGACAAATGTGTAGTAAAAATTGGATTTGGCAAGTGATATGCAGAGTTCTCAGCACTGACTTTACATTAGAATCACTAAGTTAAAAAAGAAATCTCATGTCCAAGCTCTGCCCCAAACCATTTGAATCTGAATGTTTTGGAGTGGTTTGAGGCCATCAGTATTTTGACATGTTCTACCAAGTAATCCTAATCAGTAGGAAATTGAGAAATACTGTGCTGAGGCAAGCAAGTTGATTAAAAAAGGTGTTCATAATAAAACCTAGTAGTTAATAGTCTTTAGAATACTACTCGCTTTAAAGTCTGCTATGGATGTACTAATATAATTATACAAATATTATTATTTTTAATGCTTGCAATGATGTGCCATTTTTTTTGAGCTTCTGCTTTTCTATTATTTTGCCTTACAGTTTACTAATTTGGTCTTATATGTCTAAAGTGCTGTTATACCCATACATTAAGTTTTTTATTTCAGACACTATATCTTTGTACCAGAATGTCCATTTGATTATTTTTGTAGTATCCAAAGATTAGTTAAAATTTTCAATTTTTTAATATATTTTTATTGTTTATTTCCTATTTTTATAGTTTCCTAATGTGTCTCAATATTTTATAACTTCCTTAAATATGTATATGAATTATTTTAACTATTGCATAACCCTAATATCTGAATATCCCATGATCTTGTTCTTTCTTTCCCTTTCTCTCTTTCTCTCCCTTCCTTCCTTCCTTTCTTTCTTTCTGTTTTTGTTTTCTCTTGCTTTTATTCAAACCATCTCTGTATCTCTAGTTGTAATTGTTTAAGTAACAGACAGCATATATGAAAAAGTATAGAGAAACTTTATATCTCTCTGAATGACATTTTTCTTCTTGCAGTGAAGTCTTGCTACTCTTTCTGACCAGATATTAGGGTCATGATAGGTCATCCTGACTGAATAAGCAGAGAGTGAGATGACTTGAAGCTAGTATTCAATTTCGTGAATGTTGGGTTCATTTGTTGTTCACCCTCACCCCTTGTATCAAACATAAATTCTGAGTGTTAGCTATGTCTCCTCTTTCTTGGCAGCACTTAAATCTCAGTTGATAATATTTTGGCTATTATAAGAGCCTGCTGAAGACTCTCCTCAGCTTCTTAGCATCTCTGCCACAGCTATAAATTAGGAAAGTGCTTCAAGGGTCAGTGTGGGTCCATGTCAATGAGCTTGTCATTCCCTTTCTCTCATTAATTGGTCCTACAAATCCTTGTCTTCTTGGTAGCAGCCTAGTGGCACAAAAGCATCTAATTTGCTATTACAGAAACTAGAAATTCTTATACTTTTTATATTATCAATATTTTTAAAATTATATTCCCTGTAAGTGAAATAAAAGTCACCTTTTTTTCTAAGTTCGATTCTAAAGATGAAAAAATATGAACACTTACAACATAAATATTATGTTACATATTATTTGTACTGTAGTATGGTTTGTATAGTTGGGCATTCTACCCTACATCACTAAGTTGATGTCTCTTGGAGTATATAATTTTTTTTAAGTTTTAAAATTTTATACCTTTAAGGAATGTAATCTTTTAATTATACCCTTAATTAACTAATATATTCATTTATGTACGTATATATGCATATGTATGTATGTATTCTTACCTTGGTGTCTTTATTTCTCTACCAGGGAAGAATTAGGATTGAAAAACAGATTACTTTTTAAATTTGTTGTTTTCACTTATATCTATCCTTTTCACTTTATTTCCTCTTCCTAGCTTCTTTTCCCCTTCCCATGCCATTTTGCCTTCTATCTTCTTTTTTTTTGCGGTAAGCGGGCCTCTCACTGTTGTGGCCTCTCCCGTTGCGGAGCACAGGCTCCGGACGCGCAGGCTCAGCGGCCATGGCTCACGGGCCGAGCCGCTCCGCGGCATGTGGGATCTTCCTGGACCGGGGCACGAACCTGTGTCCCCTGCATCGGCAGGCGGACTCTCAACCACTGCACCACCAGGGAAGCCCTCCCTTCTATCTTTTAATCTTTACCTTCTTCTTCTCTTTGGTTTATTTGTTTTGTTGTAACTAGTAATTAATTTTTGTGAATAGGGAAACATTTTTTAACATTGTAAAATAAAATCTAAGCAATGTCTATATATGCCTTAGAATTTGCTTAGATAAGTGTGTACTAGTGATCACAAAAAAACATTATTTCTCTTACTGATTTTCAATCATCACTTGCCACTCTATTTTGAATTTATATGTAGTGTCAAATATTCCTTCAAGATAGATCATATTTTGATTATATTTATCTTTGACTCAAAAACAGTCTGAAATTTCATTTCTTTGAATCTGTTATCGGGACTTTAAAAGGAGGGATTGTAAGAATAATCTTTAACTTTCCTTTAAGTTCTAAAATTAGTGTTGTCTCTTGAATTAACTATATATGTAAATTTCTTAAAATACACTTGCTATTATTCTTTCCATATGCTATAAGCAAGACTATCTCTGTCACTTGCTTCTTAGCTGTATAGAGAAAAATCCATGCCAGAGTAATTGTAAAATTGACTAGATATGTGTATATGTGTGTGCATATATCAACTAAAGACATAGCTAATCTATTAAACAAAAATATTAAAGCCAATTATTTCTTTATCTTAATATTTTCTTTTACTATACTGCAATGTTCAGGAAACAACAACATATATTTAGAATTTTGTAAGCATACATAACCCTGAGCACACTCATGCTTGGGATACTTCCATAGCTAAAACTCAATGAAAAAAAGACAGGAAGGTAACATGATGAAGGAGTTTCAGTAGTCTGGTCACTAAAGTGTGCCTTTCTACAATAAGATAAATTATATTAATTTTAATCCAAATACGGGAAAGTAGAGATGCCTGAACTAATTGCTAGAAAGACATGAGAAGGCAGCAATGTTGTATATAGCTAAGTAGGCTAGTGTTGGAGAATTGGTGTGTCTTTGCAATAGTACCTGCCATGAATATTACCTGAAGTCATTTAATTTGATGTATAAGGGGTTTTTTTAAAGTATTTTATTTCCCATTGAGATTTATTTTTGAGATATTACTTAACTCGATTTATATATTAGGTACTAGATTTAACTTCTAAATTGCTATTGCTCTTTTCGAATATAAAATACACAGTAAATAAAATACACCCTTGATTCTTCTAAATATATTTAAACAATGTGTCAGACTCTGAGAGCAATTTCAACATTGGGGCCTAAATAATCCAGAGAAGACTTACGGTAAGTAAACTAATTTCCATGAGGATGTTTGATTAATATATTCACTTATATGCATGAGTTTTAATATATTTGTTAAACATTAATTGCATTTCTTAGATAATATATATAATTACTGGAGATTTCTTGAATATGCTTATACAGGTTTTAATTGCAAATGGCTTCAATAAAAAAGGCAATAAATCTATCAATAAAGATAAATTTCTAAATTTGAAGCATATTTTCTCCCACTGAACTCCAAGTTAACCAAGCTTATGTAGTTGTGCAGAAAACCCATAATACCAAACTTTTTGTGTTCCTACTGTCAGAATTTTGTAGAAAAAAATCTCAGAAGTGTAATAAGCAATCTTATATCTTAGTTAAATCACCCAGATGTTTTCTCTTACAATTTTTCCCCAGGTAGTAGGAAGAACAGGTGGTTGGTTGTATGCTGGCACAAAGAGAAAGGAAAGGATGAATTTTTTTAAAATTCTGTAAACTGTCCCCAGTCATTTTTCCAAGAGTCACAACTCTTCTAACAAGAATACGTTTCTTTCTAAGCTGTTCAATTCCACCAAATTCTATTTTAGTCTATTTCATATCTGGGCCTTTGCCACAAACACAAACTGTTCTTGGTCAATGTGTTAAAACAATGATCCAGAAACAGTCTGTTTGTGTCAGTTTCGACTCGAAATATATTCTGTATTTCTTGTTAAACTGCCAACCCTGTGGTTTAAACTCACTGCTCAAAACTTGAAAAATGCAAGTTCTTTTTATAATATAGAATTTTTTTTAATTTTTAAATATTTTTATTGACTTCTCTTTGCGCCATTAAAAATCTGTTCATACCTAAAAGAAATTTATCTAAAAAGAGAATAAAATCTCACTTCTAAACACATATGTCATTTAAAATTATAAATAGCAAACATCATTGAAAATTTCCAAACTGTTCTAGCTAAATATGCTAAAAATATTGTGCGTGAGATACATGAGCAAGTACATTTATCAGAAGTAAATGTTTTAGTGTAGAGTTATTTTGCATTATTGCTTAAGAAAATTTTGGAAAACAATATTTACTGCAAATATTTATTGCATATTATTTTTTCCCTAAATTTCCTAATTGGCTGTCGCATGAGAAGACAATTACTATTGATTTTTGTAGGTTGAGCTTGTGTCCAGCATATGTGCTACATTATGTAATTAGTTTATTTGTTCATTCACTTGCTTCTCTAAGTAGGTAATTATGTCACCTATAAATAATGACAGTATTTTCTCCCTTTTTATCTTCATGACACTAATTCATTTTTCTTGCTGTACATTGTTATATGTAGACTATATCATTGTCCAGGATCAATAATTATCTATGTCCATTATTCTTGCAGTATAAAAAGACTTGCTCTCACCCTGTGTACTACATCTAGAGGTATCTTCAGTGTTCTGAGTCTGTGTATACCAGATAATATTTTATTATGCTCTTGTATTGGAGATGAATATAATATTCTGGTTTCAGTTGTTTCCAAACAACATGTAGCACAGGACTCTGATTCCATAAAAAAAAATACAACAAAACAAGGTGCCCCAATAGTTATACTGCTGTCTGCCTGGAAGCACTTTATGGACTGCAGCACAGTCAGAGGGAACCAATCAGAGCACTGAGCTTTGGAGACAGTATGAATATTGGAAAGACTGAGGCAGCTGAAATTCATGGGGCAGAGTTATAGAAAGAGCAGGGCATGAAAAGACAGAGCTCTGCAAATCCGCTAATGTAGTCCCTTGCCTCTGCTGGGACTAGACATTAAATTGAAACTTCTTGAGACCAGCAAAGATATACAGAGGAGCTATAATCTAAACAATTCTAAGATGTTATGCAAGTTTCAGAGACATTCAAATGTCAATGTGCAAGAATAAAGATACTCCTTGACATTTAGGAATGACCTCTAGAAGTATCAATATAGTAGTAGAAGCACTAAACTGGTCCTAACATAAAGAGTAAAATATTGATCTGTACCCACAAATATAAAAATGTCATAAATGTATCAAGCTAATCTTTAATAGCTTAATTGCCTGCCTAAGTATATTTCAGAACTTCTATAAGTAAGACAACATAATCAGAAACTCAAAATTTGGCACTGTCTATATGCAGTACGATTACTAGATATATACTAAAATCAGGACAATGCAATCCTAAGAGAAATATTAGTCAATAGAAACACATCTTGAAAAGATAGTGATGTTCAAATCAACAATCAACAATCAACATATGTTCAAGTATTTAAAGAAAAAATACATGAAGAGTTAGGAGAGTAGTGTAAGACTTTTTAAAGGAAATTTAAAGATAGAAAACACAGTAAATTATATTTTAAAAATTACTAAGTGGGCTAAGCAATATATTGGACACGGGAAATAAAAGAAAATATGAAGACACAACCATGTAAACATGAGCTTTCCAATATGATAGACTCAGTTCACCAAACAACATTTCAAGTACTCAATAACCACACATGGTTTTGAGATGCTGCTTTAGATACTGCATATTGTAAAACATTTCTATCATTTCAGAGTCCGACTGGAAAATGCTGATCTGTGTTAAAGCACACAGAGAGAATGTACAAAATAAGGAAATGCATAAATAATATCAGTCTCAGTGTCCCATAGGACAATATTAAGTAGTCTAACATTGTAATCAGATCCCCAAAGGATGGTGATGAGCAGAAAAATATTTAAGATAGAATAGCCCTAAATACTCTAAATGTGATGAATATTGTAAACCACAGGTCTAAACTAGCAGCAAAATTCAAGCACGATAAACAGGACAGACATCTACCGCAAGGGACATCATAACCTAAATCAGTGAAAATTAATGTAGGAGAAAATTATAAAAGCATTCAAACCTGAGAGAGAGAGGTTCATCGCCTACCAAAGAGAATTAAAAAAAAAGAAAAATCACAGTCTTCTCATCAAAAACAATGTTAGGCAGAACACAATAGAACGATATATTTAACAATTTCTTTAACAAGCTGATAAAAATGGGTTTGGGGGGGAACCCTGACAAATTAAAATTCTATACTGAAAAATCTTGCAGTAATAAAGCAAAAACAAACAAATAAAATCAGACAAACAACAATGGAGGGGATTTTTCACCAGCAGACAAAAAGAAAGACTTATACAATTCCCCTGAGAGCTGGCAATAGTCAGTAGGACACTAGCAGCAAATGAAGTTTAACTCACATTTCTGTCTGGCCATATTTTTGGAGCCCTCAACCTTAAGGTTGCCAAGCAAAGTTCTCAGGGCACAAAATGAGACAAAGAAGAAGGCAATGGCTGTCCCTGAGAGAGAAAAGTTTAATGATCAATGGGTACTGAAAAGCAAATTCGCAAGTCACAATTCAAAGATCTAATTCATATTTTTTTTTCTTTTTTTTTTTTCTTTCTGCCAATCTTATTTTGGAAAGAAAGGGACAAAGTGATAATTTAACTTCCTCTCTTAACCAAACACCATAGAAAGAAATCTGGGAGAGCTTCCTTTAGTAAGAATTCGTACCCTTTGCTGACTTCTGCCAGTCTTCCCAGGATTCTATCTGTAGGCTCTGGAGTGGGATGTCCCAGTGGGTCTCATCCTAGTCACCAGAAACTGTCGAGGAGGAAAAATAATTTTCTCTCTACCTTTTATGGTGAGTTCTTGGCTTAGGCCTCTTTTTCTTTAGGGCACATTGTAAATGGATGTTTATTTAAGTTATTAATTCTCCACTGTGGCTACTGTAATTCAAGATTTTCTTTGGTAAGGTTAACCTGCTTGTTCAGCCTTAAAATTATTCACCTGAGGTCTCACATTGGACCCAGTCCAGCTTAAGGCGGACCCAGTCCAACTCTGGACCCAGTCTTGTTTCCAAGTGACACCCAGTCTGACTCCAGTGATTTCCAGACTCAGTCTGGGAGGGAAAAAAAGGGTCAAATTTATAATGCAAAAACTGTGGAGCTAGGGATCAAGAGAGACTGACCCCTCCACCTTAAGAGTCAGGGAGAAAGCAGCGAACTCAAGGGGCTCAGCTCAAACCTACACTTGTTGCTCATTGTTCCTCCCAGGATGTCAGGGGTCTCCTTCTGTTTTCCTCTTCTAACTCCAGAACTGTTAAATGATTAACTGAGGCATATTAAAAATTTTAAGAGTTTATCTGAACAAAAATCAATTCAAATCCAGCAGCATCCAAAGAAGCAGATAGAAAGGAGCTCTGAGGAGCTATACAAAATGGTTTTTATAGACAGAGGGAGCAAGAAAAAGGAAGTTATACCAGGCAAAGAAGTGTTGGTTATTTCAGGGTTACTTTTCATTTCTGGGGGAGCCAAAACTGTAACTAAATTAAGTATCGGTTTGGTGATGTGGGGTTTAGCATAAGCAACTCCATTTTGAACATGTCTTGTTTTTTACCACTATTAACATTAATAAATAATCATAGGTTCAGATAAAATGCTAATTACCATTTTTAGATTATTCAGTTACCAGTAAGGACTTGCAAAGCATGATAATGACAACATTTCATTTTCATCTCCAAAAATATCATCCTATTTTTAAACGTCTGCAATTTAAAAATGGATATAAAGCTATACAATTATGGTAGTGCAAATGTAAAATATAATTTTAATATGTATGGTTGTGATTAACCTAAGCAAGTATTTTAAGTATTTCAGAAAAACATATTTTCACTTTTTCTTCATCAAGGGCAGAAGGATGCATTAATATTTCTCACTACATGCCAAATTTTCATCAATATACCACTTCCTCCTTAAAAAAATATGTATTTCCTTTATTCTATTTCCTGGTCCCACCCTGCACATCCCCCATTATCCTAGGCAGTGATTCTAATGTATTTGATAGCTATACTTTTGAGGGTATATGTTTTGTACAACATGTGTGGTTATTCTCTCTATATATCTTTTTTTTAAATAATTTTTATTGGAGTATAGTTGCTTTACAACATTATGTTAGTTTCTGCTGTAGAGCAAAGTGAAACAGCTATATGTATACATATATCCCCTCTTTTTTTTGGATTTCCTTCCCACCTAGGTCACCACAGAACAGTGAGTAGAGTTCCCTGTGCTATACAGTAGGTTCTCATTAGTTATCTATTTTACACATAGTTTTATATATATATATATGTCAGTCCCAATTTCCCAATTCATCCTAACCCCATCCCCCCTTAGTATCCATATGTTTGTTCTCTATGTCTATGTGTCTATTTCTGCTTTGCAAATAAGCTCATCTGTATCATTTTTCTAAATTCCACATATAAGTGATATTATACAATATTTGTTTTTCTCTTTCGACTTACTTCAGTCTGTATAACAGTCTCCAGACCTAGCCACGTTTCTGCAAATGGCACAATTTCATTCCTTTTTTTTGGCTGAGTAATATTCCATTCTGTATATTGTACCACATCTTCTTTATCCATTCCTCTGTTGGTGGACATTTAGGTTGCTTCCATGTCCTGGCTATTGTAAATAGTGCTGCAATGAACATTGGGGTGCATGTATATTTTTCAATTATGGTTTTCTCTGAGTATAGGCCCAGGAGTGAGATTGCTGGGTCATATGGTAGTTCTTTTTTTAGTTTTTTAAGGAATCTCTCTATGTATCTTTAATTTATATAAATGGAATCATGAAATGACTTCATTTTTTTAAATTCCTTTTTCCTCTCATCTCAGGTTTATGTCCATCCATGTAGTTTGATGTCCATTCCTTCACGTTGCCAATCAGTATTTCACAGCATTATTCATGAAAAAATTATTCATGATACTTGTTAAAGATGGTAAGGCAGACTTTATTCAAGGTGGGCTATTGTGATAGGTATAGTGACCACTGCAATGGGTCTTGCAGTGGGGGAGAGATATTTTGCTGAACTCCAAATACCAGGAAAAGGAATTTATAGTCAAGAGTCCATGAGTGAGGGTAAGTGGATGGAAAATTACTAAGAAGAGCAATCAGGGATAAAAGGGTGTTCTGGCTAAACTGACCTAACAAGACTCCTGCTGACAGCAGGATATCACCTGGAAAATGGGGCTTAGATATTGAGGGTGATCAGATATGGAGGATGGAGGATTCTGGCTAAACTGACTTAGCATTATTCTTGCTAAAAGTTGGACAATGCAGGGATGTACACAGAAGTCCAAAGTTGAAGCCTTGTTGAAAATGAGCTCAGAGGAGCCTGAGTAGAGTTTGGTCAAGGACAGAATCTGTCAGCATTCAAACATCAGGTGTGGCACCTAATTGATATACTAGTATAATTCATATACTAGGTGTGGACACCTTGATAACCTCTATGAAAATAAATAAAGGAAAACCACATTTTAAAATGGGATCAGTGGTATGTGCTTGAGCTCTCAAGCACATACCACTTTCGCAGCATGCATAAGCAGCAGGTAGAAGGAAGATAAGAATGCTACTTTTCTTCTGGTATAAGGGAGGACATTGATCATGTGGGAATTTAATCCTCTGCTTTTAGCCATAGCCTGCAGCCAATTAGAAACCTCTACAACCTCAGACTCTTGCTGTTTTCCAGTGAACTTTTGTTCAAAACAACCCTCCCAATTTCCTCCTAAGACCTAATAAAAGGAAGCCCCTACCCTTTGTTCTCTAGACTTGCCTATGTTTCACTGTTTGTCTCTGCTATTCCCGAATAAACCCATTTTGCTGGTAAAATAACTCACTATTTTATATCTGAGGTTGACACCTTCAATTTTATTTTAACACAAACAATACTACAATGAGCGTTCACTGTTAACTTTTTAATATCTGTATTTATTAATATTATTTTGAAAGCACACATGAGGTCTTTGAACCAAAGTAGATTATTATTTATGACAAATAATAGACACTTGGTTTCCCTGAACACCAATTTTCATCCATGGGACAACACAATGAAAGGTAGATCTCACCCTACACATATGACGTCCATATTTTAGGCAACGAACCCACAAATATAATTTTTTTTTTTTTTTTTTTTTTTTTTGCTTACATGGGGGAAAGAGGCAGCTGTCAGCACTCACCCTCTGAGGCAGTTTTCCTTGGCAAAGTAGTAATAAGTTGTCCTGGTTTTTATTATCACACTTTAGTATGTAAATAAATAAATAAATGAGAGAGATTTAGCTTCTCTAGACTTACAACCCAGATGTCCATCCCTTTTGAAATGTAAATACCTATTAAGATAACTTCTGAATCCCTCCAAAGTTCTTGTTACTCAGCCATGCTTTGAGGTAACCCAGGTCCATAGTCTGGAACTCTTTTATTCCAGAGGATGAGAGCAATTAGATATATTATTAGTGAGACAAGTGGCTACAGATCAACTCTTTTCTTAGGTGAAATGCAAAATGTTTCTAGGAAGTGAAAACAAACCTTTATCTTCATCATGTATCAATTCCTATGCCTCAGGAGGCTGAGACTTTATAAGAACACTGAGAAATCCAGAGAAGATTTATTTTTCCACATTCATGTATATGGAGTCTCATTGATCTTTTTGAAAATTTCTCTGGGCTATAATACATTCAGAAACTGGATTAATGGAAATTAGGTTTGCTTTCTAAAATTGCAGTACCAATCTACAGTTTTCCTCCACACCAAATCCATGGAATTTCTTGGCATTAACCACCTTTTAAATGCGAACCAATCTAATGTGTGCAGTCATTGCTATTGTAATTTTGTGTCTCTCTTATAAATGACTTTGAGCATCTCTTCATATGCTTGTTAGTCTTTTGACATTTCTTTTTATATCTTTTTTTCTACTTCTTTTTTGGATTCATCTCCTATTTGTTATTTCTCTGCCAACTTTGTCTATGATATCCTTCAATGAACAGAAGTCTTCTTCATAGTCTTCCTTTTTTTTTTGTAATATGCTTGTGCTTTCGAGTTTTTGCTTAAGGCATTGTTATCCACAAAAAATAGGCCTTAACAACATTCCCATATCTTATATTTAATTAACTTTATAGATTTTCTGTTCACATTTTCACTTATCTCTAGTATATGGAGCCATGTAAAGATTGCTTTATTTTTCTTTACCTATGAACTTGTATTTTCAAAATTTTCTGCTCAAAAATGTGAACTCCTCAATGTTATACATTATATTATCTAGGCCTCTGTCATTACAATTTAAACAGCACTAACCCAGTGACTACACCAATGTCACTGTTCAATATGGATGTATGTGTATATGAGCATATATTTATATATATAATTGAATATATATGCATATGAGATATATATTATATACTATACTGTACATAATTATATATATATATATAATTATCATTTTCATCACCTCCACCTGTATCATGCTAGCCCAAGCCACAATCATCTCTCATTTATGCAACTTCAGTTGCCTTACAATTGGTTTTACTGCTTTTACACTTGACTCTCAACTCTATTCTCCACTCAGCAATCAGATTGTTTATTCAAACTATCCTTAATAAAATCCAAAGACTTCAGCTGAGCCTACCAATAAATATATAAAATACACTGTTTTTTGGCTAACTTATTTTTTTTAATCATTATTCTTCCATATTCTTTGCATTAGTAAATATCTTTTTATCCTTCAAACCTTCACACACACTCAAGCCTCAGGGGTTCAGTATTTGCTGTTACCTCTGTCTGAAAACCTCTTACACTTAGATATTTGTTTCCCTCATTCATGCTGTCATGTACCCAAATTTCAACACCTTTGAGGAGGTCTTCAATAGTCTCCCTGTCTAAAATACATTATTCCTCATTTTCTATTACCGTATCTTTCCTCATTATACTCCTAGAACACATGAATACATTATATTAGATTTATATGTATTTATTTTCTTATTTGTATTCTCACTCTCTTTCTCTGTAATAAGTTAAGCTTCATGAGGGTGGAGATTATATTTTGTTCTCCACTATATCTTGTCATATAATAGGAACTCACTGAACTTTAAACGAATAAATTAGTAGATCACCAGATGATAGGAAACATACAGTTGTAAAGATTTGATCATACAGATAATAGAAAGAAATTAATTGAATACCAGTCTACATTTTGAATTCAAGCTTAGAAGGGAAAACACAGTAAAGAATAAAATAATAATTAGAATCCTAACATTTAGGCACTGATTTATTGTGAATATCATTACTACTCTTCAAAACCAAAAGACATAACCTAAAGGGATATAAAAACAGTGGGAAAAGATAGAGAAATATCAGCATATTAAATGATTTGAAGAACTGTTAAGTATATTGAAAATAAGGCACTAATAAAATACTTAAAAAGACTATAATTAATTTATATACTTTAAATAATGTGTAAATATTTGGATATTTTATACTATTTGATGATGGTTGAATAAATTAGTTTTATATTTGTCAGTGTCATTGTTGAGAATTGCAGTATTCTATTCACACTTGCAAAGAAATCATAGCTTATTTAAAAATAGAGTATTGATCATTATTTGTTTAGTCTGTATTCCATTCAAATAGTCTTAATATGTACTAAGCATCTACCTAGTTGAGTCAGTCAATTGCACAGAAATAATTTGTTTGCTTGTATCATGTATTAAAAAATGATATGCAAACACTGATTTAGCCTATAAATATAATTACTTAAATAACAAAAACTTGTAAGACTTTTGCATCGAAATGTAACACAAAATATTTATCACAAAAATAAAACCAAAGGAGTGAAAAATATTAGAGCAAGTATTCTTTCTCTCTAAGAACATTGAGCATTAACATAATTGTAATTTCTCTTTATCCATGTTACATATACATGTCTCCTGCTTTTTTGTTTTCATTAGCTTGGGGTTTCATATTTGGAGGATATGGGTCATCTTTAGTTTTCATTATATCAGATGACCATAAATTTTGAAAGATAGTGCTGGTTCAAAATGACTTTCAAAACCCAATTGGAAGATTATACTACAAAACATGACCAGGGACTGGAGTTTTCTCATACTGTTTCCAAACAAAACAAACAAAATGATGAAGTGTACCTGCTTACAAAATCTTAGAACCCTGAGTATGTAATTTACACACTTATAAACTTATCTAGAAAAACAGTAGTTTTTTTGTTTTTTAAGAATGAAGGAAAATTTAGATGATTTCATCGCATTTGTTCTTTTAAATGAGGAAATATACATTTTACCAGCATTTGCTTATCTCATTCATAAGATGTCTTCTCACATTAACCACAGTTAGCACTTAACAGTTTACTTGTTTACTAATCCCTTTAATAAGATTGTTTTATTCACCTTTAGAAATCTCTGTTAGTAAAACTATATTATGCTCCAGGAAACAGAAATAAAGTAATAAAAATTCCAGAAGATATCAGAGTGGTGTGGAGTTAATAAATTGCATGGGAATCTCAACAATGATTATACATTATTATGTTTATTTTAATTACTGATAGGTCCTTTGAGATTAACACTTAAATAAAGGGAGAAATGTTTCTTTATGTCGTGTGCCAAGAGGACTCATAAATAATACATACATATTTGCCAGTTAGTACCTGAATTTTAATCAGTAACCTTCTGTCATGTAGTAATGCATTTATACATCTGTTATACGATTTATTATTTGCACCCCAATGAGTAATGTGCATGTAAAATTACATTATCTGTAATGCAAAAATTTTAAATTCCAAGAAGGATTTTGTTTCTTTTGTAGATGTGTGTCATATCACTTAAAATCCTGGGTTTAAATACAAGAATTAAGTATTATTCTCTACCTATTCCATCTATATAAAATTCACTTTATGCCATTCATGTTAAAAATGAGGACCTAGATATCAAACTTGAGATCACACACCTCTGAATTGAATAGTCATATTAAAAATGCAATTATTTGGCTGGAATTAAAAGATATATTTACAGAAATATTACTATGTATATTTATTAGGGGATATATATCTTAATTGGATTGTATGAGCTTGCTTAAATATATTTATCAGAAATGTTAACATTTTTTATTATTTTAAATTCTCTTAATTACAAAACAAAAATATATATATTTTTAAAAATTTAAACAAGGGAACAGGAAAATAATGAGTTAAAAATATTCCTAACCCCAATCCTACTACATGGAAGGAATTTGTCCTGTCCCCTTCCCCCCAAAAAAATACCTTCAAGATTTTTAACAATTTGCAGCTCCATCTCTCTATATATCATCCATCAGTCTGAATATATTTGGAATGATTCTAGAATGCTTTATATTAGATAGAAATTATATATTCTTGATGTTTATACAGAAGTAAAAAATTAAAGATGACTGAATCTCATGACTTTTATTCCTAGTACTTTTCTTCCTTCATGGTTCATCACTTCACTAAAGTTTTATTTACCACTCCTTGATTTGGTTTTCCAGGAAAACTATTATTTTTCTAAGACCAATTTGGCAATTAAAAATGTCTACAGGAGGTAGGTTGATAATGTAATCAAGTAGAGTGGCCTGAGTTTATCAATGCCTGTATTCCTATAATCTACTACATTCTTGAGCATTTATTTCCATAACATACAACTGCTATGCAAAACTTTTATTTTCAGAGGTTTATAAAAAAGTAGATCTGAGTGATTTCTCACTTTAGTCTTTCTTAAAATTAAAAAAAAAATGCACGGAAAATAATTTCTACATTTTTACTTGACCACAATGTCAAGGACAAATGGGGAAAGGAAAGTACTGTGACAAACGAGTAACTATGTTTTCCATGCAAAATATGCAGCAACTACTCGGCTCCATGGAAAAGTACAATTCCTATACTATTGGCTTTTCCTTCTTTTGAAAGATAGTACAAATTCCTATACTATTGTACAAAAGTACAAAAGTACAATTCCTATACTATTGGCTTTTCCTTCTTTTGAAAGATAAGCCAAAGATTCTTACTTTGATTTGGAATCTATTGGATTGTGATTTTGGAAACAAATTGTAATTTCTTTAAAACACTGTGTCTAACATATATAAAATGAGTTAGTGAGTATTGATCTCAATTTTAAAGTTTATTGTATGAATAATTCTTCATAATAATGTCAAATATATTTTTTAACTCCAGCTATGTGTATCAGTATAAAACATCATACTCCTAATATATTTTTGTCTATATAATTCTTAATTTATTTTAATTTTTAGCTTGGTCAGAATTACAAAATATCTTAAATTTATTGATCTTTTATTTTTATATATGAGATCTTTGTGTTTTTTTAAATTTATTTTATTGAAGTATAGTTGATTTACAATGTTGTGTAAATATCTACTGTACAGTGAAATGATTCAGTTTTATGTATACACACACACACACACACACACACACACACACACACACACACACACACACACACACACACATACATTATTTGTCATATTCTTTTCCATTATGGCTTATCACAGAATATTGCATGTAGTTCCCTGTGCTGTAAAGTAGGACCTTAGAGCTTATCCATTCTATATGTAATAGTTTGCATCTGCTAGTCCCCAAATCCCAATTTATCCCTTTCCTACACCCTCCACCCTGCAACCACAAGTCTGTTCTCTATGCCTGTGAGTCTGTTTCTGTTTTGTAGGTAAGTTCATTTGTGTTATATTTTAGATTCTGTATAGAAGTGGCATCATATGGTATTTGTCTTTTCCTTTCTGACTTACTTCACTTAGTATGATAATCTGTAAGTCCATCCAAGTTGCTGCAAATGGCATTATTTCATTCTTTTTTATGGCTGAGTAATATCCCATTATATATATAT
>NW_020173763.1:1120696-1128047 GCF_003031525.2 Neophocaena asiaeorientalis asiaeorientalis
TATATATATATATATATATATATATATACAGATATATATATGTACCTCATCTTCTTTATCCATTCATCTGTGAATGGACATTTAGGTTGCTTCCATGTCTTGGCTATTGTAAATAATGCTGCAATGTACATTGGGGTGCATGTAACTTTTCAAATTATAGTTTTCTCTGGACATATCCCCGGGAGTGGGATTGCAGGATCATATGTCAACTCTATTTTTCATTTTCTGAGGAAGCTCCATACTGTTTTCATTAGTGGCTGCCCCAATTTACATTCCCACAAACAGTGTGGGAGGAATCCATTTTCCCCACACCCTCTCCAGCATTTTTTTTTTTTTTCAGTGTGCGGGCTTCTCACTGCCGTGGCCTCTCCCGTTGCAGAGCACAGGCTCCGGGCACGCAGGCCCAGCGTCCATGGCCCACGGACCCAGCTGCTCTGCAGCATGTGGGATCCTCCCGGACTGGGGCACGAACCCACGTCCTCTGCATTGGCAGGCGGACTCTCAACCACTGTGCCACCAGGGAAGCCCTCTCCAGCATTTTTATTTGTAGACTTTTTAATGATGGCCATTCTGACTAGTGTGAGGTAGTACCTCGTTGTAGTTTTGATTTACATTTCTAATAATTAGTGATGTTGAGCATCTTTTCATGTGCCTGTGGGCCATCTGTATGCCTCCTTTGGAGAAATGTCTATTTAGATCTTCTGCCCAGTTTTCAGTTGGTTTGTTTGTTTGTTTTGATATTGAGTTGTGTGAGCTGTTTGTATATTTTGGAAATTAAGTGCTTGTCAGTCACATGGTTTGCAAATATTTACTCTCATTCTGTAGGTTGTCTTATCTTTTCACTTTGCTTATGGTTTACTCTGCTGTACAAAACCTAGTAAGTTTGATTCAGTCCCATTTGTTTATTTTTGCTTTTATTTCTATTGCCTTGGGAGACTGACATACCTAAGAAAACATTAGTATGGTTTATGTTAGAGAATGTTTTGGCTATGTTGTCTTCTGAGAATTTTATAGTATCATGTCTTATATTTAGCTCTTTAAGCCATTTTGAGTTTATGTTTGTGTATGGTGTGAGGGTGTGTTCTGACTTCATTGACTTACATGAAGCTGTACAACTTTCCCAACACCACTTGCTGAAGAGACTCTCTTTTCTCCATTGTATATTCTTGCCTCCTTTGTTGAAGATTAATTGACCATAGGTATGTGGGTTTATTTCTGGGCTCTCTATTCTGTTCCATTGATCTATATGTATACTTTTCTGCAAACACCACACTGTTTTGATTACTGTAGCTTTATAGTATTGTCTGAAGTCTGGAAGGGTTATGTATCCTGCTTTGTTCTTTTCCCTCAGGATTGCTTTGGCAATTCTGGGTTTTTATGATTCCGTATAAATTTTAGGATTATCTGTTCTATTTCTGTGAAAAATGTCATGGGTAATTTCATAGAGATTGCATTAAATCTGTAGGTTGCTTTGGGTAATATGGCCATTTTAACAATATTAATTCTTCCAATACAAGAGCATGGATATCTTTCCATTTCTTTGAATTATTTTTAGTTTCCTTTATTAATGTTTTATAGTTCTCAGTATATAAGTGTTTTACCTCCTTGGACAGGTTTTTTCCTAAATTTTTTTTTTTTGATACGATTCTAAAAGGATTTTTTTTTTTTTTACATTCCCTTTCTGATCTTTCATTGTTAGTGTAAAGAAATGCACCTGATTTCTGTATGTTAATCTTGTGTCCTGCTATCTTGCTGAATTCGTTTTTAAGTTCTAGTAGTTTTTGCATGGAGTCTTTAGGGTTTTCTGTATATAGTATCATGTTACTTGCATAAAATGATGATTTTACTTCTTCCCTTCCAATTTGGATAGCTTTTATTTCTTTTTCTTGTATGACTGCTGTGGCTAGGACTTCCAATACTATGTTGAATAGAAGTGGTGAGAGTGGAAATTCTTGTCCTGTTCCAGATTTCAGCAGGAAGGCTTTCAGTTTTTCACCATTGAGAATTATATTGGCTGTGGATCTGTCATAAATAACTTGTATTATGTTGAAATATATTCTCTCTATACTCACTTAGGTAAGAATTTTTATCATCAATGGATGTTGAATTTTATCAAATGCTTTTTTCTTTATTTATTGAGATGATCATATGGTTATTGTCTTTTCTTTTGTTGATGTAGTGTATCACATTGATTGATTTGCATATGTTGAACCATCCCTGTGACCCTGTGATGAATCCAACTTGGTTGTTGTGTAACTTTTTGTGTGTGTTGGTGGATTTGGTTTGCTAGTATTTTATTGAGAATTCTTGCATCTATATTCATCAAAGATATTGGCCTGTAATTTTCTTTTTCGGTAGTGTCTCTTTCTGGTTTTAGTATCATGGTGATGCTGGCTTCGTAGAATGTCTTTGGGAGTATTCCCTCCTCTTCAATCTTTTGGAAGAGGTTGAGAAGTATCAGTATAAGTTTTTCTTTGTATGTTTGGTAGAATTTGCCAGTGAAGTCATCTTGTCCTGGACTTTTCTTTGTAGGGGGTTTTTCTATTACAAATTCTATTGGACTGGCCAAAAAGTATGTTTAGGTTTTTCTGTAACATGGAAAAACCTGAACAAACTTTTTGGCCCACCCAATATTTCACTTCTAGTGATCTGTCTGTTATCTGTTTCTTCTTGATTCAGTTTTTGTGGGCTGTTGTTTCTAGAAACTTGTCCATTTCTTCTAGGTTGTCAAATTTGTTGGCATATAATTGTTCATAGTATTGTTTTTTTGTTTTGTTTTGTTTTGGTATTTCTGTGGTATCAGTTGTTATTCTCTTTTTTCATTTCTTATTTTCTTTTATGGCATCTTCTCTCTTTTCTTCTTGTGAGCCTGGCCAGAGCTTTGTTAATTTTGTTTGTCCTTTCAAAGAACCAGCTCTTGGTTTTATTGATTTTTTTCTATTTTTTTAAAATTTAATTTTGTTTATATCCTCTCTGGTCTTTATCATTTTCTTCCTTTTGCTGACGTTAGGTTTTGTTTATTTCTCTTTTCCTACTTCTTTTAGGTGGCAGGTTAGGTTGTTTGAGATTTTTCTCTTTTTTTGAGGAAGACCTGTATTGCTATGAACTCCCCTCTAAGAACTGCTTTTGCTTCGTCCCAAAGATTTTGTATGGTTGTGTTTTCATTGTCATTTGTCTCAAGGCTTTCCTCTTTCATTTCATCTTTGACCCATTGTTTTTGTTTGTTTGTTTTTTTCTTGTTTTTCTGAGTTTTTTGGTAGCGTGTTATTTTGTCTCCATGTAATCATTTTTTTCTCATTTATTTTTCTGTGGTACATCCCTGTGACCCTGTGATGAATCCAACTTGGTTGTTGTGTAACTTTTTGTGTGTGTTGGTGGATTTGGTTTGCTAGTATTTTATTGAGAATTCTTGCATCTATATTCATCAAAGATATTGGCCTGTAATTTTCTTTTTCGGTAGTGTCTCTTTCTGGTTTTAGTATCATGGTGATGCTGGCTTCGTAGAATGTCTTTGGGAGTATTCCCTCCTCTTCAATCTTTTGGAAGAGGTTGAGAAGTATCAGTATAAGTTTTTCTTTGTATGTTTGGTAGAATTTGCCAGTGAAGTCATCTTGTCCTGGACTTTTCTTTGTAGGGGGTTTTTCTATTACAAATTCTATTGGACTGGCCAAAAAGTATGTTTGGGTTTTTCTATAACATGGAAAAACCTGAACAAACTTTTTGGCCCACCCAATATTTCACTTCTAGTGATCTGTCTGTTATCTGTTTCTTCTTGATTCAGTTTTTGTGGGCTGTTGTTTCTAGAAACTTGTCCATTTCTTCTAGGTTGTCAAATTTGTTGGCATATAATTGTTCATAGTATTGTTTTTTTGTTTTGTTTTGTTTTGGTATTTCTGTGGTATCAGTTGTTATTCTCTTTTTTCATTTCTTATTTTCTTTTATGGCATCTTCTCTCTTTTCTTCTTGTGAGCCTGGCCAGAGCTTTGTTAATTTTGTTTGTCCTTTCAAAGAACCAGCTCTTGGTTTTATTGATTTTTTTCTATTTTTTTAAAATTTAATTTTGTTTATATCCTCTCTGGTCTTTATCATTTTCTTCCTTTTGCTGACGTTAGGTTTTGTTTATTTCTCTTTTCCTACTTCTTTTAGGTGGCAGGTTAGGTTGTTTGAGATTTTTCTCTTTTTTTGAGGAAGACCTGTATTGCTATGAACTCCCCTCTAAGAACTGCTTTTGCTTCGTCCCAAAGATTTTGTATGGTTGTGTTTTCATTGTCATTTGTCTCAAGGCTTTCCTCTTTCATTTCATCTTTGACCCATTGTTTTTGTTTGTTTGTTTTTTTCTTGTTTTTCTGAGTTTTTTGGTAGCGTGTTATTTTGTCTCCATGTAATCATTTTTTTCTCATTTATTTTTCTGTGGTTGATTTGTAGTTTCATGCCATTGTGGTCAGAAAAGATGCTTAAAATAATTTCTATACCCTAAAATTTGTTGAGGTTTGTTTTGTGCCCTAATTTTTTGCCCTAGTATTGCAGTCAATCCTAGAGAATGTTCCATGTGCACTTGAAAAGAATGTGTATCCTGGGGGTGTTTTGGAAGTAATGTCCTGAAAATACCAATTAAATCTAACTTTTATATTGTATCCTTTAGGATCTCTGTTGCCTTTTTAATTTTCTGTCTAGAAGATCTGTCAGTTGATGTGAATGGGGTGTTAAAGTCTCCTTAATTTCTCCCTTTATGTCTGTTAGTATTTGTTTTATGTACTTGAATGTTCCTATATTGGGTTCATATATATTGACCAGTGTAGTAGTCTCTTCTTGTATTGATCCTTTTATCATCATATAGTGTCTGTCTTCATCTTTCTAAGTCTACCTTTCAACATAGACTTTATGGTTTAAAGTCTATTTTGAAAATCTAGTTTTTCATATACATATATATTATTTTTTATATGAAACTGACATTTAAAAATATACTTTGTAAATGTTTGCAGTTATCTTTATTAATTTCTTCTTTCAAAATATAAACAGTGCACTTCAGTTTTCAACTGTGATGCAATAATTGATAGAAAACCAACTCTTTTGTAGTTAATGACTAAAAATTCTGACAATAATATAACTAAAGTAAAACACTTATTTGAAGCATTGGAGACTTTTTGAGGAAGCCGTCATTTGATGGGACCAAAATAACTTAGAAAACCAATGCACATTGAGTGTACATGCTGGTTTTGGTTTGGCTCCATGGGCCAATTCTTTTTTTTTTTTTTTTTTTTTTTGGGGACGCAGGCCTCTCACTATTGTGGCCTCTCCCGTTGCGGAGCACAGGCTCCAGATGTGCAGGCTCAGCGGCCATGGCTCACGGGCCTAGCCGCTCCACAGCATGTGGGATCTTCCTGGACCAGGGCACGAACCCGTGTCCCCTGCATCGGCAGGTGGACTCTCAACCACTGTGCCACCAGGGAAGCCCGTGCCAATTCTTAAGCTGCAGAGGAAAGAAGCTATGGAGTCAAAGTTGCCATTAGGAGGTGATAATCCAACTGAGCTTTCAGGAATAATGTGGGCTGGAACAGGGAAAAAAAAAGTGAAGCTTAGAGTTGCCAAAGTAGCAGAGCATGATGGGCCCAGATTTCAGGGATAAGGGAAACACAGGGAGATGTGGAGAACATACCACTCTAATATTTTTCTCTCAAAGATGTGTAAAGCTAGGCATTAAAGAATCTGAAAAGAGGTCAGACTTCTGCCTCTGTGAAGACAGAGTATTCATACTTTTCTGAATTCTCTGGCAATGAACAATCCTGGGAAATATACGTTAAGACAAACATAGAATGACTCTAAAAGTTGGACAGAAGAAGGAAGACCAGCTAAGGAACATAGGACCCAAGAAAAAACATAAATGTAAATTTCCTTGGTTAGATTTTTGCCTCATGTACCCTAGATTTGGAGTGGAAGAAACCAGCAACCCAGAAGTGCAAACAGAGGTAGATAAAAGTGTCCTGACAAGAGCCTACTTTCTCTAGCCAAATGACAAGAAATACAGAAAACTAAAAAAAAAAAAAAAGAAAAAAAAGAAATACAGAAAACTAGCAAGACAAAAATAATTTAGAAAGTAAATGCAAAATACCACAAACACAAAAAATTCTGGCTCCCTACTCACCCATGCCAAGAAAGGCCAACTGAGAAACTTAGAACCATCCTACACTGCCTAGGTGATGTCAAAGAAAGCTGAGTAGGGAGCCAGGGACTTTTATCCTCACCAGGCAGTGACATAGTGAAGATATGATGGCTTTCTTTAACATGTGAATTTAGGTCAAATGGATATCCATTAGAAAAATAATGAATCTTGACCCCTACCACAGACATAACATCAGTTTTAAATGGATCATAGACCTAAATGTGATGGTAAAATGTTTTGAAATATAATCATAGGTCAATACCTTTATTAACTTTGAGTAGTAAACAATATATTAAACAGGGAATAAGTGTACTAACCATAAAAGAAATATTTGATAAATTGAGCTACATTAAAATCATGAACTTAGGTCTTCAAATATTACCATTAAGAGGATGATTTGGCAAACCATAGAGTGAAAGAAAATATTTGCAATACATATGTTTGATAACATATTCTGTGCAGAATATATAAAGAAGCAAAATAAATCAAGAGAAAGAGGAACACAGTAGGAAAAAAGGAGAAGTAGCCATGTAAGGATGTATCATCAAGGTTGCTGCTGTAGGCAACAGGGGCTCAATTGTTGTATTGGAAGCTGAATAATTTTTCATTCTCCAATTTTGAGAATTACAGTTGGGGAGGCGGGATTAACTGCTCCACATTTTTAAGATACACATACACAAAGAGAAATAGTTCTGTTGTTGAAAGAGAATGCTTTGAGGGAGAATGTAGAAAGATGCATGGCATTCCTGAGACATTGTCAGTGAGAGAATTGGACCTGTCCATAACAGCTGCATCCCAAATTAAAGACTGAGGGACATGATGCTGGGCACTGATGAAGTCAGCTGCATCATCAGTTAGGTACAGTGCTAAAAAAAAAATGAACTAAAGAGTAGAAGAGGACATAATGTAAAAGATTTACCCTGGACTCTTCTGTGAAAGTGGACAGTTCCTACATTTTCCCCCTTTTGGGCTAGTGTAACCATTTAACTGTCCATGCAATGCAGGATGGTGCCTGTATTAAGTCACTGTTTCTATTTTTCATGAATTTTTATCATGTATTATATTTATTATCAAGTGTTATCATAGCTACATAAAAATTTCAAAGTAAAATTTGGACCTCAAACAAAAGAGTATGAATATTTTGAACAAGAATATAAATTAGCACTTAATAATTTTCTAATTATGGATATA
>NW_020173763.1:1128111-1145420 GCF_003031525.2 Neophocaena asiaeorientalis asiaeorientalis
ACATTCAAGACCACACATTTTTTAACATTCCATTTGACTGTGAAAGTGTTTAAGGTATAAGACAAAATTAATGTAGAAAAAACATCAGAGTTTAGCTTTTACATTTGTTTCTACCCCAAATATGATTTTAAAAAATTATACTCCATGTTTGTACATGAAATGGAATTACAGAAAAAAAAGTCTTACAAATTCATTCTTACCAGCTCTTTGTAAAAGCAGAAACAATCCATCAAGTTTAAAATCTTCTTTAAAAATGTTAAGTATATTCATAAATTCCTACTTTCTCAATATGTAGTTATCGGAGTAGTCAGTTCTGCTACTTTACACAGATGTGTACTCTAGAGTCTGTGGCAAACACTTTCCAGTACACTTACATATGTTTTCCTTATAAAGCTAGAATTATTTAAGTAGGACATTATTTTACACATCATAGTATTGACATTTATATCTTAGCACTGATTACACATAACCACAGCAAATTAGGATGAGGGTCATGTATTGCTATTTAACAATTATTGTTTGAATTTTTCTTTAGTGATTTTTTAATGATTGTAAACTCAAAACAGAAAGCACTTATGACAAAAATAATATACCAAATAGTACATATAGATGTAAGTTCTTATTTCTAAAATTTAGTAGACAAAGAAATTCTGACTACAACAATAATCTAAGAAGACTAAATTATTTTGAAACTTCATCAATGTCTCAAGTATAAATAAAAAATTTTTCAGCGGTGATAAGTCCTCAATAACATTGATTGATCCACATTTTTAAGGGCAAAACCAGCCATATTTCAACAGGGAGTTTAGACATTGATATATTTATCACATGGAAACCTTTCTGGTTCAGTTCATACAACAGTGAAATGTTGCCTTTGTGAGAATTTACAACCATAATATGATATTCATAACTCATCCTTTTATTTATTGAAGAAGTCTCCTGAATACTAGCAAAGTTATAAATGGTGACTTAAATCACAAAAATGTAGTTGCAATTCAATCTAAGTCTTCCCTTAAAGTTAAAGACAAGCAAAGAAGGTTTGGAAAATGATTATCAGTAACAATTTGGTTTTATAGCTTAATAATTAATTTTATAAAAGTGAAATATATAAGGTAAAGTTACTTAATTAGCTAATGCATTGGGGGAAAATTCTTCAGAAACTCAGGGTATGTATTTGAGGTGAGAAATCTACATGACAGCTTTTAGTGTGTGCAGCAGGGTATAGCTCTATACAGTTTTTACTTTGATTATAATGTGAATCAATAAGGAAATAGATGTTGAAACAAAGTCTTAGAATAAATCTTTTTTGTCTATTAAATTTAGATAATATGATATTGGAAAGTTCACCCATCCTTAACAGACTAACTTGTGCCTAAACAAGGTTCTAACAATGTGGAATTCATACTTCTTTTCCAAAATTATTTTTAAACTTCCACAAAAGTATTTAAAATAACTATAAGTCATGCTATTAACTAAATATTACATGTAACTAAATTCATTAGTAATAGTAATATCTACACCAATAAATAGCTAAAAAATCTTTTCAATATATTTTTACAGAAGAAATTTATTTATAGAAATGTAAATAAACTCAATTTTCTAATATAAAATAAAAATTAATGTTTATCTGGCTACACTCAGACACTATTCTTTGCATTACAAATGCACAAAAGACAGAAGGTTACCTAGAATAGAAATATATTTTAGTCATTTCATACACAAATATTTTTTTGAAATTGCTGTAATTTATGAATTGATAGTAAATCCCATGATGTAAAAGTTTAAATAGCACAAAAACAGTGATAAACTGAAATGCCAAATTCTCCTCCCCAAATCTACTGTCATGAAAACAGAATCCAGAAATAATAATAAAAATAAAAATATATAATTTATGCTTCACAAAATATCCACATATACAGTTGTATGGAACTTAGAGAAGAAGAGAGGTATTGTATTTTTCAGGGAAGAATATGGGTATTAATGCATTTGGGAACAAGAAGAAGCAAACATAAATATAGATCTTAAAAACTTACAGTTAAACACAAGAAAAAATAAGATAGTACATAAGTTATCTAAACGTATATAATTGAAAGAACCTTCAGTCTATCAAATGGAAGACAGGAAAACAGGAGCAGGAACAAAGCAGTGCCATATATGGTAGTTGACATAAATCCTAAATTAATTCAAATAATAAATATTGATGTGATAAAACTTACTAACTAAAGAAAAGAAAATCTCAGACTGATGGTGCCAGAAGTTGCTGCAGCAATAAAGAATCATTTAAACTTAAACTTAAAAGATATAGGGGGGTTAGATAGCCTCATCCACCAGGGGGCAGACAGCGGAAGCAAGCAGAACTACAATCCTGAAGCCTGTGGAACAAAAACCACATTCACAGAAAGATAGACAAGACGAAAGGGCAGAGGCCTCTGTATCAGATGAAGGAACAGGATAAAACCCCAGAAAAACAACTAAATGAAGTGGAGATAGGCAACCTTCCAGAAAAAGAATTCAGAATAATGAAGGTGAAGATGATCCAGGACCCCAGAAAAACAATGGAGGCAAAGATCGAGAAGATGCAAGAAATGTTTAACAAAGACACAGAAGAATTAAAGAACAGACAAACAGAGACAAACAATCAATAACTGAAATGAAAACTACACTAGAAGGAATCAATAGAAGAATAACTGAGGCAGAAGAACAGATAAGTGACCTGGAAGACAGAATGATGGAATCACTACTGCAGAAGAGAATAAAGAAAAAAGAATGAAAAGAAATGAAGACAGCTGAGGAGACCTCTGGAACACCATTAAACATAACAACATTCACATTATAGGGGTCCCAGAAGAGAGAGAAAAAGGACCAGATAAAATATTTGAAGAGATTATAATCAAAAACTACCCTAACATGGGAAAGGAAATAGCCACCCAAGTCCAGGAAGCACAGTGAGTCCCATACAGGATGAACCCAAGGAGAAACATGCCAAGACACATAGTAATCAAATTGGCAAAAATTAAAGACAAAGAAAAATTATTAAAAGCAGCAAGGGAAAAATGACAAATAACATACAAGGGAACTCCCATAAGGTTAACAGCTGATTTCTCAGCAGAAACTCTACAAGCCAGAAGGGAGTGGCATGATATACTTAAAGTGATGAAAGGGAAGAAACTACAACCAAGATTACTCTAACCGGCAAGGATCCCATTCAGGTTTGAAGGAGAAATCAATAGCTTTACAGACAAGCAAAAGCTAAGAGAATTCAGCACAACCAAACCAGCTCTACAACAAATGCTAAAGGAACGTCTGTAAGTGGGAAACACAAGAGAAGAAAAGGACCTACAAAAACAAACCCAAAACAATTAAGAAAATGGTCACAGGAACATACATGTTGATAATTACCTTAAACGTAAATGGATTAAATGCTCCAACCAAAAGACACAGGCTTGCTGAATGGATACAAAATCAAGACCCATATATGTGCTGTCTACAAAAAACCCACTTCAGACCTAGGGACACATACAGACTGAAAGTGAGGGGATGGAAAAAGATATTCCATGCAAATGGAAATCAAAAGAAAGCTGGAATACCAATACTCATATCAAATAAAATAGACTTTAAAATAAAGAATGTTACAAGAGACAAGGAAGAACGCTACATAATGATCAAGGGATCAATCCAAGAATAAGTTATAACAATTATAAATATATATGCACCCAACATAGGAGCACCTCAATACATAAGGTGACTGCTAACAGCTATAAAAAAGGAAATCGGCAGTAACACAATAATAGTGGGGGACTTTTAACACCTCACTTACACCAATGGACAGATCATCCAAAGTGAGAATAAATAAGGAAAGAGAAGCCTTAAATGACACAATAGACCAAATAGATTTAATTGATATTTATAGGACATTCAATCCAAAAACAGTAGATTACACTTTCCTCTCAAGTGCGCACAGAACATTCTCCAGGATAGATCACATCTTGGGTCACAAATCAAGCCTCAGTAAATTTAAGAAAATTGAAATAATATCAAGGATCTTTTCTGACCACAACGCTATGAGATTAGAAGTGAATTACAGGGAAAAAATGTAAAAAAGCAAAAACACATGGAGGCTAAACAATACGTTACTAAACAATCAAGAGATCACTGAAGAAATCAAAGAGGAAATCAAAAAATGCCTAGAGACAAATGACAATGAACACACGTTGATCCAAAACCTATGGGATGCAGCAAAAGCAGTTCTAAGAGGGAAATTTATAGCTATACAAGCCTACCTCAAGAAAAAAGAACAATCTCAAGTAAACAATCTAACCTTACACATAAAGGAACTAGAAAAAGAAGAACAAACGAAACCCAAAGTTAGCAGAAGGAACGAAATCATAAAGAACAGAGCAGAAATAAATGAAATAGAAACAGAGAAAACAATAGCAAACATCAATAAAACTAAAAGCTGGTTCTTTGAGAAGATAAACAAAATTGATAAACCATTAGCCAGACTCATCAAGAAAAAGAGGGAGAGGAATCAAATCAATAATATTAGAAATGAAAAAGGAGAAGATACAATGGACACCACAGAAATACAAAGCATCCTAAGAGGCTACTACAAGCAACTCTATGCCAATAAAATGGACAACCTGGAAGAAATGGACAAATTCTTAGAAAGGCATATCCTTCGAAGACTGAACCAGGAAGAAACAGAAAATATGAACAGATGAATCACAAGTAATGAAATTGAAACTGTGATTTAAAATCTTCCAACAAACAAAAGTGCAGAACCAGATGGCTTCACAGGTGAATTCTATCAAACATTTAGAGAAGAGCTAACACCCATCCTTCTCAAACTCTTCCAAAAAATTACAGAGGAAGGAACACTCCCAAACTCATTCTATGAGGCCACCATCACTCTGATAACCAAACCAGACAAAGATACTACAAAAAAATAAAATTACAGACCAATATCACTGATGAATATACATGCAAAAATCCTCAAAAAAATACTAGCAAACAAAATCCAACAACACATTAAAAGGATCATACATCATAATCAAGTGGGATTTATCCCAGGGATGCAAGGATTCTTCAATATATGCAAATTAATCAATGTGGTACACCATTTAACACATTGAAGAATATAAACCATATGCTCATCTCAATAGATGCAGAAAAAGCCTTTGACCAAATTCTACACCCATTTATGATAAAAACTCTACAGAAAGTGGGCATAGAAGGAACCTACCTCAACATAATAAAGGCCATATACTACAAACCCACAGCAAACATCAATCTCAATGGTGACAAACTGAAAGCATTTCCTTTAAGATCAGGAATAAGACAAGGATGTCCACTCTCACCACTATTATTAAACATAGTTTTGGAAGTCCTAGCCACGGCAATCAGAGAGGAAAAATAAATAAAAGGAATACAAATGGAAAAGAAGAAGTAAAACTGTCACTGTTTACTGATGACATACTATACATAGAGAATCCTAAAAATCCCACCAGAAAGCTACTAGAGGTAACCAATGAATTTGGTTAAGTTGCGGGATACAAAATTAATGCAAAGAAATCTCTTGCATTCCTATACACTAATGATGAAAAATCTGACAGAGAAATTAAGCAAACACTCTCATTTACAAAAACCGCGGTGGTGTGGGGATGGTGGTGTGCTGAAATGGGCGATTGGGATTGACATGTATACACTGATGTGTATAAAATTGATGACTAATAAGAACCTGCAGTATAAAAAAACAAACAAACAAACAAAAAACAGTAATACTAAACTTTCTTTGGGTTAATTGTATGGAAATATGTTAATATAAATGTTTCAGACATTGCATGAAATTTCTAAAAATCTTATATGTTCTGGTATAATGTTATGTCATAATTCTAGTTATTACTTTAAAATGTATATCTCAGAAATAACTAAAAAAACATAAAAAAATAAGCTGAAATCTTCCTTTAACAAGAAAAAAAAAAGGATATTGGGGGGTTCAAATATGAAGGAATAGACAAGACATAACAAGGACATATGACCTAAAAGAAAGCTAAGTTACTGATGTCAGTATCATAAAATAAGAAAATTAAATGGTAGGAAAACAATTTCTCTAAAGTGCAAGTGGTTCAGGGAGGGATATAATCTGTTTTTAAATAATAGCTCACATAATACTGCAATAAAGAGCAAATATAAATGTGGCAATATAGCCTTAAAATATTTAAGGCAACAATTTTATAATAAAAAACAATTACAGGCAAACACCTTATCTTCATCTCTTAAATGGATAGCAACATTTTCCCACCATTCCTCTGTGCAGGATCTCCATCTATATATACTGTTCCACTTCCTCTTATCTAATGAAATCATCTTACCAACAATTACCTTCTTTGTCTCCTCCATCATCAGGTGGTTGTTTCTTGTATGTGTTTTTTGTTGTTTTTTTCATATCTGCTAGAGCATTCCTATCAACATTAAAAAAAAGTTTTTTTCTCATGATCTTAGGATACTCTTGACACTGTCTCCTTATTATATACAACTCTATTTCTTTGTTCCTTATGTTACAAAGCTCCTCAAACATCATTGCTATATACATTGTCTCCAATTCCTTATCACTCACTTTTTCTGAAGTCCACTCCAATCAGGTTCTCCTTTCAAGTAATGAACAGAAACTCTAAAGTTAAGGTAATAATTGACTTATGCGTTGCCAAACTTAGTGGCAAAATTTCAGTCCTGTTGTACTTCTGAAATTAACAGGGCAATTCACTCACTCTTTTATATCTTATCTTTGCTTATAAGATACCATCATTTTCTCATGTTCTTCATACCACAGACTCTGATCCTTTACAATCTTCTTTGCTTGTTTCTCCTCTTCTTCCCAACATAAGGATTAAATCTCTGCTATTGATTTCTATATAGGTTTATTCGCTTGATGATGTTTTTCAGGCTCATGACTTTAAATACTGTTTGTATGCTAAGTTATTCCAAGCTCAAACTTATTTCTTTAGAGCTTTCTTGATTTTTGATTCTCTGAGTGTCTAGTAGATATCTGAAAAAAAAATGTCCAAATAACTCTGATTATCAGTCTCCTAAAAAAAACAAAAAAAAAGTTGTCTATTTTAGCTACTTAGTCATCTCTGTAAAAAACATGTGTCATTGACTTTTCTTTTACACCCATATTGAATCCATCAATATATTCTGTTGGCTTTACTTTAATAATATAGTTAGAATCACACCAGTCAAGCATCTAAACGTGAAAACTACAATGTCGGAGATGAAAAATATACAGGCTGGAATTAACAGTACATTAGAAATTTAGAAGAAAAGATGAGTAAGCTCGAAGACAGTAATATAAACTATCCAGAATCAAACACACACTTTCAAAAAAAATGAAGATAAAAAACAATAAAAAGAATTTTAGTGAGTTTTGGTAGAAATTCCAAAGACCTAGTATGCATGTAATTGAGTCTCTGAAAGAGAGGAAGAAAGAGATGCAGCAGTGTGGTGGCTAATTTTATGTGTCAACTTGAAGAATATTTTTGAATGAGATTAACATTTAAATCAGTAGACTACTAGTAAGCAAATTGCTTTCTATAATATGGGAGGATTCTTCCAGTAAATTGAAGGCCTGTAGAACAAAAAGATCTGCCTCCCTGAGCAAGAAGGAGTTCTTCAGCAAATGGATTTTAGACTTCGTTTGCACCATCAACTCTCTTGGGTCTCTGCCTGCTGGGCATGATAGTAAAACTGCACCATTGACTCTCCTGGGTCTCTAGTGGTTCTAGTAAAGACCGCTAGAGATAGTTTGCTTTCAGCTGACAAAGTCAATAATACACCTTCACTGTCATATATTAATTCTCCAGTCCTATATCATATTTAATTCATAGGGATCTTGACCACCTTTCCCTTGTATCACAGTGAGTGATTCATTACATGAATGATATTATGCTGATTAGACCTAGTGAGCTAGAAGCAGCAAGTGCTACAGACTTATTAAGACACCCAAGAGAGTGGGAAATAAATCTGACAAAAATTCGAGGGTGTTCTACCTCAATGAAATTTCTAGATGGCCCTCCTACAACCAAAAAAGTTCCTTTTTCTTGGAACTCCTCTAGTGGGCCTCTTTCAGTTTTAGAGACAATGTATTCTTTATTTGGATGTGTTTTTTTGCCCATTATCGAAGTGACATAAAAACTTCTAGTTTTGAGTGGGGCCCAGGATAAGAGAGCTTTGCAAAAGTTCCAGGCTGCTATGCGAGCAGATCTGCCACTTGGGCCATATGATATAGTGCATCCAATGGTGCTGGAAGTGTCATTGGCAGACTGGGATGCTATTTGGAGTCTTTAGCTAACCCTTATAGGTAAATCAGAGTGCAAGTCCTTAGGATTTTGGAGCAATACTGTACAATCCTCTGCATATAATTATTCTCCTTTTGAGAAATAGCTTTTGGCCTGCTAGTGGGCATCAGTAGAGACTAAATGCTTAAACAGTGGGCCACCAAGTTACCATGAAACTTGAGCTGCCCCTCATGAACTAGGTGTTATCTGACCCACTAAGCCATAAAGTTGACCATGCATAGCAGCATTCCATCATCAAATGGAAGTCATCTATATGAGACTGGGCCCAAGCAGACACTGAAGGTACAAGTAAGTTATATGAAAAAGTGGCCTAAATGCCCATGGTCTCCATGCTTGCCATACCATCTTCTCTACTCCAATGTGTTCATCAGCTTGGATTACTATAACAAATTACCATAGAATGGGTAGCTTAAACAACAAACATGTAATTCTCATAGTTCTGGAGGCTGGGATGTCCAAGATCAAGGTATAGGCAGATTTGATTCTGGTGAGAGCCTACTTCCTGATTTGCAGATGGCCACCTTCTCATTGTGTCGTCACATGGCAGAGAGCAGAAAGCAAAGTTAAACTGTCCTGTCTCTTATTTGGGCACTAACCCCATTTATATGAGGGCTCCACCCTCAAGATCTATTTACCTCCCAAAGGGCCCACCTCCTAATACTATCACAACGTGGTATAGGATTTCAACATATGAATTTTGGTGGGACACAAACATTCAATCCATAGTACCCAGCCTGCACCTATTCCCTCATGAGGAATTCGTTCCATCAGTTGACAGGGAAGAAAAAACTTGGGCTTGGTTTATAGATGGTTCTGCATGATGTGCAGGCATGACACAAAAGTGAATAGCCTCAACACTATAGCCACTTTTTCTGACTTCCCTGAAGGACAGTGGTAAAGGGACCTCCTGCAAGTGGACAGAAATTCAAACAGTTTACTTTGCCTGAAAGGAGAAATGGCAGATGTGTGATTAAATACCATTTCGTGGGCTGTGGCCAGTGTTTCAGCTGGATGGTCAGAGATTTGGAAGCAACATGACTGAATATTTGGTGACAAAGAATTCTGGGGAATAGGTGTGTAGATAGACCTCTCTTAGTGGCAAAAATTGTGAAGATATTTGTGCCCCATGTCATTGCTCACCAAAAGGTAAGTTCAGCAGAGAAAGATTTTAATCATAAAGTAAATAGGATGACTTGTTCTGTAGATACCAGTGAGTTCTTTCCCCAATCACGCTTGTCATTGCCCAGGTGACAAAATTGGCCATGGTGTCAGGGATGGAGGTTATGCATGGACTCAGGAAGTAGACTTCCATGTACCTGGACACAGCTGCTGCTGAGTGCCCAATATGCCAGCATTAGGACCAACACTAAGTCCTTGATTTGCCACCATTCCCCAGGATAATCAGCCAGCTACCTAATGGCAAGTTGATTACCTTGGACTGCTTCTGTCACAGGAGAAGTCTTTTGTTCTTAGTGAAATAGATATTTACTCTGGACATAGATTTTCCTTTCCTACATGCAATACTTCTAACAAAACTGCTGTACGTGGAATTACGCAGTGTCTTATTTACCATTATAATATACTGGCTTGTAATCAAAGAACTCACTTCAAAGCAAGTGAAGTGTGGGAATGGACCCATGCTCATGGAATTTATTGGTCTTACCATATTACCCACTATCCTGAAGCAGCTGGCTTGATAGAACTGTGGAAGGGCTTTTTGAAGACTCAGTCACAGTGGTAGCTAGGGGGCAATGTCTTGCAAGCCTGAGGCAATGTTATCAGGAGGCTGTTTAGGCTCTGAAGCAGTGTCCAATATATGGTACTGTTTCTCCCATAGCCAAGATACAGAGGTTCAGGAATCAAGGTGTGAGAAAAGGATTGCCATCATTCACTATTACCCCTAATGACTCACTAACAAAATTTTTGCTTCCTGTCACTGTGACCTTATGCTCTGCTGGTATAAAGGTCTTAGTTCCAAAGGGAGAAATGCTTCCACCAGGAATGCATTCCACCAGCAATTATTTCAATAAACTGGAAGTTAAGACTGCCACAAGGCAATTTTGGACTTCTCATGCCTCTGCATCAGTAGACAAAAGGAGTTATTATACAGTCTGGGTAATTGATGATGACTACCAAGGGGAAATTGAACTGTTACTCCACAAAGGAGGTAAGGAAGAATATGTCTAGGATAATTGAAATCCCCTATGGTGTCTCTTATCATTACCATGCCTTGTGATTAAAATCAGTGGGAAACTACAACAACCCAATTCTGGTAGAACTGTTATTGGTCCATACCCTCAGGAATGATGGAAGGAAAGAGGCTTATTTCAATTTTAATTTTAACAAAGTTTAACCTATCAAATTTTCCTTCATGGATAGTATTTTTGGTGTTGCAAAAACTCACCTGCCAACCAAATATCATGCATATTTTCTGCAATGTTTTTATCCAGAAGCTTATGGTTTTACATTTTGAATTTAGGACTATAATGCATTTTAAGTTAATTTTTATGTAATAAGGTATCTAGGTTCAATTGTTATACATAGGCATCCAATTGTTCTAGTTCCATTGGTTGAAATCTCTCCCTTTTCCATTGAACCCCTGTGTTCTTTTGTCAAAAATCAGTTGACTATGTTTATGTGGGTCTATATCTGGGCTCTCTATCATGTTTTTTTGATCTGTTTGTTTATTCTCTTACCAATATCATGTGCTCTTGACTGCACTAGTTGTATAGTCTTGAAATTGGATAGCAAGTTCCCTAATTTTGTTCTTTTATATAATTTTGACTATACTGTGTCCTTTGCCTCCCCGTGTACAGTTTAGAATCAGTCTGTGGATATCCACAAAATAGTTTCCTGGGATTTTTCCATTGCATTGAATTTATAGATCAAATTTGGGGGAATTGACATCTAAAAATATCAAATCTTCCAATCTATGTTTCCAATCTATGCTCCAATCTATGCAAAATACACCTCCATTTATTTAGAATTTTTTTAATTTCTTTTTTTCAGTGATTTGTAGTTTTCCATGTGTAATTCCTGTGCACACTTCTTAGATTTGTACATAAATACTTCATTATCATGGTGCTATTGTGAATGTTATTTTTAAAAGTTGCAAATTCAGTAGTTTATTGCTACTGTATAGGAAAGCAATTCATTTTTACATATTAGTATTATATTTTGCAACCTTGCCAAACAAGCTTATTAGAGTACTTGGAGAGGTGTTTTTTGTTTGTTTGTTTGTTTTCTGTATATTCTCTGAGGTTTTTCTACCCTGAAATCAGTGAAAATGAATTGAAAATCATTTCATCTGCAAATGAACACAATTTTATTTTCTTTCGTGTCTGCATCCTTTTATTTTTCTTCTTTTGTTGCCCTAGTTAGGTCTTCTAATATGATGTTGAACAGGAGTAGGAAGGAAGGCATCCTTGCCTTTCTCCCACTCTTAGAAGGAAAGTAGTTGTCTCTCACCATTAAGTATCATGTATCTATAGGTTTTTGTGTATAACCTGTTTTTCTGGTAAGGGAGTTCTATTCCTAGTATTTTGGGAGTTTTTAATCACAAATACATGTTGAATTTTGCTGAATACTTTCTATGCATCTTATGATTTTTCTTACACAATCTGCTAACCTCACAAATTGTATTTATTTATTCATTAATATTGAACCAGCCTCCTATTCTTGAAATAAACCACACGTGGTCGTGATATATTAGTCTTCTACATTTGATTTGATTTGATTTGATAATATTTTGTTAAGGATCTTTGCATCTATGTTCATCTATAATAGAATTTGATAGTTTCCTTCTAGTTAGAAAAATGTTGATTACTGAAATATGAAAGAGATAGTATCAGATAAATTCATGTACTAAATAATAATATCACCATGCAAAAAATATGCTATTATGAATCAAACTAATTTCCACAAAAATTAGGTAGTACATAATATATATGTTTTACATTCAAAAATAATTTTTAATGTGTCTATTATTTTAAAATACTGTGTTTGTATAGTGTGTAAGTGTAGGAATTTCCTGGATGATGTAAAATAAAATACGAAGGTAGGGTAACATAGTTCAGATAAACATTATTGTATGGGAACAAAGATCATTGGCTCTAGAGTTAGAACATTTAAAGTGTGAATCCTGGCTCTAACATTGTATGAACCTTGAAAAATTCTTTGCTGTATTATCAGGTCAATAGAACAAGTAATCCTATTTCACTCATGGGATTGTTCTGAGATTATATGACATAATGTTTTTTAAATCACCAGTATGGTTCTGACACATAATTATGTATATTCATTTACTCAGCAAACATTTATTGAATGTCTGTTCTTCTACCATAGTTAATCAGTAAAAATTGAAAATAAAGAAGCCATTATTCTAGTTGTAAAGATGAATATGGCTAGTAATTATGAAAATGGTAATTTCATGAATAAAGGTTTGTGACAATTAATCAAAGCCTTTTGTGATTTGATTGAAAGAATGCCAGACAGAAACATTCTGCCTGGCAGAATGTTTCTTCCCAAAGTTTCAGTAATCTATGGAGTGACCACAACCTAGCAACCTGAATTTTCAATTATTAGTCCTGAAATATGTGGAATTATATGTTTGGAAAGATGTTACTTTTGCCACAAATCTGTGTTTTTACTAATCTGGATAAAAAATATATTTTAAGAAATAAATTCAGTTTTCATACTCTATTATCATAATTGCCAAACAAATAAGCAACTGATAGATAAATCTAAACACTTTAAAATAAGAAGTTTAAGTTATCTACATTTTAAACAAAGATATTAACTAAATACAAATTCTTTGACAGCCTGATACTTCAATGAAACTTGAAAAGAAAACTAAATATATGAACTTTTAGTATAGTTGAAGGGTTACTTAAACTAATGTAAAGGGGACTGATTTAATAATTCTGCTGCTATGTGTTCTTTAAAGTTCTTTATTCTGTAAAGTCTGAGTTTTGACAATGATTTCACCTAATTTTGAATAGTTGAATTTTAAAATTATAATACTACATATAATAGTATATATCTTTGTATAGGGATGGAACCCTAACACATAAAAGGAATTAGAATACAGGAACCCTCAATAAAAAAACCCTCAAAAGACAGGTTGACCTGAGTGTTAAGGTGAAATGTCAGCAAATTTATGACATCCAAAAAATTTAAAATTACAATTCAAAACAGAGAAGAAAGACAACAATTAAAATCAGTTTACGTGAAATGGTATATAAAAAACATACAAAAATAAATGTGATCTCATGAGAACTCACAAGTAGAGAGAAAAATATCTGTGGCATGCGTGAGGTCAGTACAAAGTAATACATATGATTAGTTTGGGGCTTCTGTACCAAAATAAATGAATAAATGAAAATGGAGCAAATTGTAGAGAATGTAAGGGAAAATATTATTACCAAAGTTTTATCTAAACAGTCAGATTTTGAGTGTGATAACATACAGAGCTGAAAAAAAATAAAAACTCTGGCTAAGGAAAAATATAAAAACAAAGCTAAAGAATTTGTTGTTTTCCTTCCTTTTCTTCAGATGTAAGTAATGAAGCATGGTCCAGATCGATCCAGTGGTTCCTACTCTAAATGAAGAGAATAGAAACAGATATTTTCCATCACATTTTATTAGAAACCCCATGTCCCTCCTTATATTGCTGAACGTGGGTCCACAGGTTTTATTCTAACATTTTCACTTGGAACCTGTTTTATTTTTTTCATAGCACTACATAGGTGGGTATAAAAGCAATGAAAAACTATACTAAGAAAATTTATCATCGTTAATTTTGGGGGAATACTTTCATACAGATGTGACGCTTGAAGTATAACTAGACTTTAATTAAATCAAGAGTATAAGCAAGGCATTTAAATTAATGGAAACAACATAGACAAAACTCTCTGACAAGTAGACTGCCTTAAACAGAAAGGAGGTTATAGTGGGAAAATTTTGCATATCATAGAATCCCAAATTTTCAGAGCTAGAAAAACTTGAGAATTTACGCTAACTTCCCAATTTTCCTCAGTGGGAAAACTGACAATCAGATAGTTAAGAATTCTTCCGTATAACACATAGGCAATACAGAAAAACAACTATAACTATGTTCAAGTTTCTTGACTCCAAGTCTAATATCTTTATACTCTCACCAAGGTGAAGATTGCAGGTGACTTATGTTTTGCACACCTGTGTGCAGGTGACTTAAATATTTTTCCTTTATACATTCTAAGACCCAAGCCTCTTTATGAAGTGTGATTTATATTACTATATTAAAAGGAAAATTTTAATTCAATGTATTTTTTTAAAACACGTATTTTTCACTAAATATCAATAACTGTATGAAAATGAACACCTCTTCTTCCATCTCCTGGACCATAAGGTTTGCTAACTCTGCACAGCTGTAGAAATTTAAAAACTGGCATGTGGGGACAGGGTGAAATTTAGCCTTTTCAAGCAGATTCTTTTTTTTTTTTTGCAATGACATATTGTCTCATCAACACATCTAGGAGCTTCTATTTTTGAAATGCTTCACTTATCACTTGTGGCGTGTTGAAATGGAACCTATTTTTTTCCCCAAAGAGAACATTCTTTGCAAAGACAGATTGTCTCATCTGCATTAAGAAACTGTCCCTTATGAAATACTCTGTCTACTGAGACATCACATGCTTTCTCTCTGCAAAACTTGAAGATTTAAAGATTGGAACTTTTACTTTATTCTTGAAAGTTTTTTGTCAGAAGCTAATAATTTAACTCTTTGGGTTTACATTCCTTATAAAACCCAATTATTATACTTAAAAAAGAAGTCATACTTCCATAAAAAGATACAGACTTTCATACAGATGTGATGCTTGAAGTATAACTAGACTATAGAAATTGCGGATAAAACTTTCCTTAGGTAGTTAAGTATCCTCCTTCCCACTAGACTATATATATATATATATATAAAGGAATTATGTTAAGTTGAAGAACGTACCAATGAGGAGATGCCGAGGGACTATGGAACTCTGTGGACAGTGAAGTTGTCCTCTCTTGCCATAGAAGTGGTCCAATATTCAGCACAGCAGGAGCAAGCTCAGAGTCCAATAACAGATAGTCCAGGCTCATACCTCAGATGAACTACTCCCTGGCTGATGACATTGGGCAGGTCACTTTATTGCAATAACTCTTGGTTTATGTGTGTGTCTGTCTGTGTCTGTCTGTGTCTGTGTCTGTGTGTATTTACCATACAGGATGAGGATAATAATGGCAAATAGCACATGGGAGTTTTGTGGGTATTGAAAGTGCTTCAGCATGCCATGAGCTTAGCATATACTGCTTGGAAAGGAGTAAAATCTACATATGGCTATTTAATATAAATTTTTATTGAAGTGTAATATTCATTTTGAAAACATTGAATTTATAATGAAAAAGCTCAATATATTTTGACCAAATGAACTTCATGTAACCAGCCATGTAATCAACGTTCAGATCAGAACAGCAAATATTCCTAGTACTCTCATGGAATGTTGAAATGGAACCTATTTTTTCCCTAAACCTTTATTACTTTCTTGGAGTCACTACCCCAGCAAGGGTAATGACTGTCCTGACAGCTAACTATCAATTTCTTTAGCCTGTGTTTGATTTTCTATATAGGGAGTTATACAATATGGGCTCTTTTTTGTTTTGCATTTTTCACCCGATATTTTCTGACTTGTACTCTCAAGGCATCTAGGACAGAGGAGGGGGCAGACAAATAAATAAATCTAGCTGTTTCTCAGTCAATGGTGGGGAAATTCAAATTGATACTTTTTCCTTTACAACATCATTCAATTGCAGGTAAAAACAGAGAAATATTTACCAAAATTCATAAAAGTTAAATACACAATTTTATACCATATCATACTGACTTCAAAATATAAATACAGCAAATAGTTTCAATGATACAAGAATTCAGGGAACATAGTACCAAAAATTACTTATAAAAAGAAGAAACTCTACTCATAAAATCTAGCCATCTAATAGAATAAAACAACTTTAGTAAAAGTATCTAGTCTCACATATAAAATTCTGCCTAAACAATGGTCTAAAAATATAAATGGTGCAAATCATGTAAGCATAAAAATAGCAATTTGAGAATTAACACTTGGAAGTTAGAGGCAGCAAGGAATGTCAGTGCCATAATCTCATTTTTCTTATTTACAAATTAATACAAATTATGTAGATTTGTTAAAGTAAATAAAAGAAATTTAACTCCATTATATAAACTCAAAATAATTAACCAAGCAACTTAAAAATAAAAACATAAATATTAAAAATTAAGAGTTAGGCAGAGAAGGAACTTACTTCTACCAACCTATTTATATTTTTTGTTTAAAATCATTTAAAAATGTCTCTTTTTATATTTTCTCCCTTCCTGATTTCTATTGGAATAAAGTTTTTACCATTTCACTAATTTTTTTGTGTGTGCGTGATATTTTGAGGTCATTGATTGCATTTTTCTTTTTTTTAATCCTTAAAGTTTAAAACAATATTTAACTGTGAATATTCTAACAAATTTATAGTTGCTTTTACAATTAATATTAAAAAAGGATCAATTTTAACAATTTGAGTGCCCTATTTTTCCTTGTATCTCAGGTGTCTTCTCAATGCTTATCTTTCCTTTTTATTGAAAGATGCAGTCAGTATTTTATTTTGAGGGTTTTAGAGTGGTAAGCTACATTCGATATGATAGTCATAGTTAAAATGTGGCCCTGGGCTTCCCTGGTGGCGCAGTGGTTGAGAGTCCGCCCGCCGATGCAGGGGACACTGATTCATGCCCCGGTCCGGGAAAATCCCACATGCCGCGGAGCGGCTGGGCCCGTGAGCCATGGGCGCTGAGCCTGCGCGTCCGGGGCCTGTGCTCCGCAACGGGAGAGGCCACAGCAGTGAGAGGCCCGTGTACCGCAAAAAAAAAAAAAAAGATTTCTC